>NC_064617.1:970395786-970698816 GCF_023898315.1 Schistocerca nitens | reverse complement strand
TCCTAACACAATAATTACTGATGAGGGCACTAACTTCATGTCCAAATTAATGAAACAACTACGTCACCTGTTGCAAATCGGGGTCCATCTGAGCCACCGAGGACACAGAGGATAGAAGAGTTCGAAAGAACAGATACCATCTTAGTAAACATATAGTTAAGACTCACCGGCCACTTGACCATCTTCTTCTTCTGTGCGGATGCACAAACAGTACCCGAACTCTTACGGGAATCGGCAACGCGCCGCGAGTAATGAGTAAAATGGTCGGGGCATTACGAATGCAGTGCGGGACAATACGTTGACAATGTGGGTTTCGCGGTAGGCGTGCCAGAGATAAACGCCTGCAGTCGCGCTATCCTCTGTGTCCACGGTGGCTCAGATGGACAGAGCGTCTGCCATGTAAGCAGGAGATCCCGGGTTCGAGTCCCGGTCGGGGCACACATTTTCATCTGTCCCCGTTGACGTATGTCAACGCCTGTAAGCACCTGAGAGTGTTCATTTCATTGTAATTTCCACACTGTTGACAAGCATTCACAATTCTCTGACCCAGTTCTCCAAATGTGTTACCGGTAGCTCAGTGTATGGCGTTATTAAGGTGACTTCGTACACAAACATCCAAAGGGAAACGTGTAACGCCGGAAATGCATATCCTCCTATTTCCATCTATTGCACTGCAGATTTTTTCCCTATTTTGTTACCTGAAGATATAACATTTCTGTGTCTTTGTATATTGTAATTGTTTTACTATTTGTATATATTTATGCATTTATGTCGATTTATAATTGGTTTGTTTTGTGAATATTATTTGTATTTATACGCTGGGTCTGGCCTAGGGAAAACTATGCTATCGAACGAATACATCGATAGGTCGTGTGGAGAACCAAAGTGTTTAGGATCTTTGGTAGTGTTAACTCTGCCGCGTGGAGCGCGGGCAGAGCAGGGAGAGTCTGGCTGGAGTAGCGAGTGGAGCAGGTGTGTTGTGTGACGCTCCCGCGACTTGCCGCGCTTTCGGGGTTTGGCAGCATGTAATTGCGCTCGACTCGCGATGATAGTTTCTGACACGGTGTCGCGGACGGGAAGCATTAGCTGGCGCACATCAAGAGCCCGTTTCGTCTGGTGACCGTGTCGAGAAGAAGGCGCGCCAACATCCAGCTTCTGCAACAGCGACGGCCGACAATGAGTGACTGTCGCCACCTCCTCGATCGACGGCGTCAAACCTTCAATCAACCAACAAGGAAGACTAAAAGCACGTAAAGTTTCAGAACTGTGTGGCAGACCTCAGCTTTTCAAACTTTTAAAATTGTTGCATCACAAAATTACAGCAACTTAGCATGAACCTTTGTTGCTCATTGTCCCAATTGCATTGCCAAGCAGGGTCCCTTCCTTTTCCGAAATGAACCCGAGTGTCGTTGAAATTCAGACGCCAGCATTAAAGTAATATAATTAGATTTCACTGCTTTAATTTCAAAGTTCATTTAAAGTATTCTACATCTACATCTACATCTATACTCCGCGAGCCACCTTACGGTGTGTGGCGGAGGGTACTTATTGTACCACTATCTGATCCCCCCTTCCCTGTTCCATTCACGAATTGTGCGTGGGAAGAACGACTGCTTGTAAGTCTCCGTATTTGCTCTAATTTCTCGGATCTTTTCGTTGTGATCATTACGCGAGATATATGTGGGCGGTAGTAATATGTTGCCCATCTCTTCCCGGAATGTGCTCTCTCGTAATTTCGATAATAAACCTCTCCGTATTGCGTAACGCCTTTCTTGAAGTGTCCGCCACTGGAGCTTGTTCAGCATCTCCGTAACGCTCTCGCGCTGACTAAATGTCCCCATGACGAATCGCGCTGCTTTTCGCTGGATCATGTCTATCTCTTCTATTAATCCAACCTGGTAAGGGTCCCATACTGATGAGCAATACTCAAGAATCGGACGAACAAGCGTTTTGTAAGCTACTTCTTTCGTCGATGAGTCACATTTTCTTAGAATTCTTCCTATGAATCTCAACCTGGCGCCTGCTTTTCCCACTATTTGTTTTATGTGATCATTCCACTTCAGATCGCTCCGGATAGTAACTCCTAAGTATTTTACGGTCGTTACCGCTTCCAATGATTTACCACCTATGGCATAATCGTACTGGAATGGATTTCTGCCCCTATGTATGCGCATTATATTACATTTATCTACGTTTAGGGAAAGCTGCCAGCTGTCGCACCATTCATTAATCCTCTGCAGGTCTTCCTGGAGTACGTACGAGTCTTCTGATGTTGCTACTTTCTTGTAGACAACCGTGTCATCTGCAAATAGCCTCACGGAGCTACCGATGTTGTCAACTAAGTCATTTATGTATATTGTAAACAATAAAGGTCCTATCACGCTTCCTTGCGGTACTCCCGAAATTACCTCTACATCTGCAGATTTTGAACCGTTAAGAATGACATGTTGTGTTCTTTCTTCTAGGAAATCCTGAATCCAATCACAAACCTGGTCCGATATTCCGTAAGCACGTATTTTTTTTCACTAAACGTAAGTGCGGAACCGTATCAAATGCCTTCCTGAAGTCCAGGAATACGGCATCAATCTGCTCGCCAGTGTCTACGGCACTGTGAATTTCTTGGGCAAATAGGGCGAGCTGGGTTTCACATGATCTCTGTTTGCGGAATCCATGTTGGTTATGATGAAGGAGATTTGTATTATCTAAGAACGTCATAATACGAGAACACAAAACATGTTCCATTATTCTACAACAGATTGACGTAAGTGAAATAGGCCTATAATTATTCGCATCTGATTTATGACCCTTCTTGAAAATGGGAACGACCTGTGCTTTCTTCCAGTCGCTAGGTACTTTACGTTCTTCCAGAGATCTACGATAAATTGCTGATAGAAAGGGGGCAAGTTCTTTAGCATAATCACTGTAGAATCTTAAGGGTATCTCGTCTGGTCCGGATGCTTTTCCGCTACTAAGTGATAGCAGTTGTTTTTCAATTCCGATATCGTTTATTTCAATATTTTCCATTTTGGCGTCCGTGCGACGGCTGAAGTCAGGGACCGTGTTACGATTTTCCGCAGTGAAACAGTTTCGGAACACTGAATTCAGTATTTCTGCCTTTCTTCGGTCGTCCTCTGTTTCGGTGCCATCGTGGTCAACGAGTGACTGAATAGGGGATTTAGATCCGCTTACCGATTTTACATATGACCAAAACTTTTTAGGGTTCTTGTTTAGATTGTTTGCCAATGTTTTATGTTCGAATTCGTTGAATGCTTCTCTCATTGCTCTCTTTACGCTCTTTTTCGCTTCGTTCAGCTTTTCCTTATCAGCTATGATTCGACTACTCTTAAACCTATGGTGAAGCTTTCTTTGTTTCCGTAGTACCTTTCGTACATGATTGTTATACCACGGTGGATCTTTCCCCTCGCTTTGGACCTTAGTCGGTACGAACTTATCTAAGGCGTACTGGACGATGTTTCTGAATTTTTTCCATTTTTGTTCCACATCCTCTTCCTCAGAAATGAACGTTTGATGGTGGTCACTCAGATATTCTGCGATTTGTGCCCTATCACTCTTGTTAAGCAAATAGATTTTCCTTCCTTTCTTGGCATTTCTTATTACACTTGTAGTCATTGATGCAACCACTGACTTATGATCACTGATACCCTCTTCTACATTCACGGAGTCGAAAAGTTCCGGTCTATTTGTTGCTATGAGGTCTAAAACGTTAGCTTCACGAGTTGGTTCTCTAACTATCTGCTCGAAGTAATTCTCGGACAAGGCAGTCAGGATAATGTCACAAGAGTCTCTGTCCCTGGCTCCAGTTCTGATTGTGTGACTATCCCATTCTATACCTGGTAGATTGAAGTCTCCCCCTATTACAATAGTATGATCACGAAACTTCTTCACGACGTTCTGCAGGTTCTCTCTGAGGCGCTCAACTACTACGGTTGCTGATGCAGGTGGCCTATAGAAGCATCCGACTATCATATCTGACCCACCTTTGATACTTAACTTAACCCAGATTATTTCACATTCGCATTCGCTAATAACTTCACTGGATATTATTGAATTCTTTACTGCTATAAATACTCCTCCACCATTGGCGTTTATCCTATCCTTGCGGTATATATTCCATTCTGTGTCTAGGATTTCGTTACTGTTCACTTCCGGTTTTAACCAACTTTCCGTTCCTAATACTATATGCGCACTATTTCCTTCAATAAGAGATACTAATTCAGGAACCTTGCCCTGGATACTCCTGCAGTTTACCAATATTACGTTAACTTTTCCTGTTTTTGGTCTCTGAGGACGGACGTTCTTTATCAACGATGATAATGTTCTCTCTGGTAAGCCGTCAGGTATTTTATCGTTTCGCCCAAGGGGGGGTCCCTCTAACCTAAAAAACCCCCGTGTGCACGCCACACGTACTCTGCTACCCTAGTAGCTGCTTCCGGTATGTAGTGCACGCCTGACCTGTCTAGGGGGGCCCTACAGTTCTCCACCCAATAACGGAGGTCGATGAATTTGCAACCATTATAGTCGCAGAGTCGTCTGAGCCTCTGGTTTAGACCCTCCACACGGCTCCAAACCAGAGGACCGCGATCGACTCTGGGCACTATGCTGCAGACATTAAGCTCAGCTTGCACTCCGCGTGCGATGCTGGTTGTCTTCACCAAATCAGCCAGCCGCCGGAAGGAACCAAGGATGGCCTCAGAACCCAAGCGGCAGGCGTCATTCGTTCCGACATGTGCTACTATCTGCAGCCGGTCACACCCAGTGCGTTCAATAGCTGCCGGAAGGGCCTCCTCCACATTATTCATAGCTGGCTACAATATTTAGATTACACAAGCACAAATTAAGAGTGCGAGTTTTGTTACCATATTTTAGCTTACCTGTGACTGCAGTTCAGCTTGGTACGTACTAAATTTTACTATTGTTAATTGTTCAGAATCATTTAATTCAAGTTCAAAGTTAAATCTCTTATTTCTAAATTTCATGGTTTCAAGTAGCTTTTGAAATGATTGTTGAGGTAGTCCAAGACTAACCGTATTTTACTGAATTTCGATGTGCTTCAGAAAGAAAGCTCACTATTAACTTCAGTCACTAAATTAACTTTCGATTTTCCGGTTTTATTAATTCTTTTGTTAAATTAAGTCAGAGTGTAGCGAAATTTATTACTTCTGACAAACTTTCAGTTTTCACACTACACGTGTCAACCTTCAGTTGCCACGCTTCTAGTGCTAATTATATGTGTAACAACCTTTCTTTTTCAGTTACTATAGTAATTGTCCTTAGGACTGGCGACTGTAATTTCCCCCAAATCTCAAATACCTAATTACCGCTAGTTAATTGTTAACGTAACGGCCGCACATTTACATTCTTCATTAACTTTACCCCTTTTCAAAATTAATTTCCACCAGTTTTATTTGCATTTTTCCTTTCATTTAGATGTAACCCTTTCCTCCCTCTTTACCGACAGATTAACTTCGGTGACGATTGCTTTTCCCAAATTTCCATTAGGTACACGCGGTTTAATTTTTCACTGTCATTAAGGTCGATAATTGAGGGGGAGGTTACAAACGTTCTCCTGTAACAAACAGTATCGTCGGCGTCAACGTGTCTGAGATGTCTTATCGGTTTGCGATGTCCTCAATGCGTATTGCGTACATAAGCGATGTTACTATACCTTTTTTTTTTATGGCACAGTTCTACTTCTGAAGAAGACATCGTTCGACACTGAAAGAAAACAAATAATAGATACATCCTACATTCAGCTACTGCTTGAGAGAAGCTGCTGAGGTGAAAAGAGAGACTGCCTTATTTCAACAGCACTTGTCGGAGCCGTCCGTGAATGAATAACGGAAACGTGATGAGAGTTACGAAACCTGCTCCGGGAGAAAAGGAACACCAGCTCATTTAGCTTCCCCTCGGAGATTTTTTTTCCCCTTCCTCCTGTCGTGACTACAAACAAAAGACCGCCGTCGCGGAACTGCGAAGCAGCGTCGCCCGAGTGACGAGCGAACCGTACAATTAGAGAGTGGCACTAAAAAAGTAATACCGATTAGCGAGGGGCAGTGGTGAGGGGTGGCTCGCCCCAGGGAAATCTTTGTGTGCGCACCCTCGCGTGACGCCCCGGGCCTGGGGTGACACCGGCTAGGCCACAAGTGCCGTTTGCGCCCCCTTGAGGGCACCATCTCCATGGCAACTAGAGCTGACAAAACGCCGGATAGCATTTCCTTACCGCCATATAGTACCAGGACGAGTGTTTGGTGTCAAAATATCTGATAAAACTGTAACACCCCACCCGTCACGTATCTGGTTTTGGCGTGTGTTCACCCCAGCTAATTGACTAACAGATCAACGGAGAGTGCAAAACTGCCGCAATATCGGATAACGCAATGAAAATAATAAGGCCCTGTGACTCCTGATTGAACTGTGGTGGCAGTGTTGACATTAATTGATTCAGAATTGATCTCTTTTAATTAAAAAGGGGTGCACATTGATGTTATATTCAGCTATTGAACACCAGATGCAAATGTTTAACATAAAATTAATTAAGAAAGTGACTTGGGATTTAAACTACTTGATTGAAAATAGATGCAGTCGATTAGTACAGATTTATTTTAACTCACGACCTTCAGTCATCACATTACATGACTCTCCTACCAGGCAGTGGTAATAAATTGCGTTTGCGTGGAATAAAGCGCGATAAATCAAAAGTAATTCCTATCGACAGACCCAGGCGTAATGCGAAGTGTGAGAAGAATTCTACAGTACACGACCCATGAAACCCTCGTGGAAACTTTGCCGACGTGATCCAACAAATTAATCAGTGGCCGGAGCGGGCGCAATATCACCGAATTCAGCGTGGCGTGGCGTCGTCGTTGTGGGGACGTCGGCCGACCTCGTGGTGCTGCAAGGCTGCGCTCGTCTATCCACTCCTACCTATCTTGCTCAGTACATAGCTGAACCAAAACTTCCTATCTCCAAGCACAATCGTTCCGTTTGCTAAGTCCTAAAGCTGGGAATGGAAAACCTCTATGGAGACTTCTCTTGTCTGCTCTTCGCCTTGGTTTCCCCTACAGAAAAATCACTAACGCCAATTGCAGCATAAGTCACGTTAATTATGCGTCGCTTCCCAGCGCAGACTAATGCCTGCTCTGGGAAGTGAACAAATTCCCACAAAATTTCCCTTCCTCTCAACGTCTGCTCTTTAGCTCCTCCATGGCCACCCATCAAGGTCAGCAACTGCATAAAACACAAATTTTTCCGAAATTCTGATTCCCAGGAGAGTACTTCAAATTGGTTTCCCCTACAGCAAAATCACTAACGCCAATTGCAGCATAAGTCACGTTAATTATGCATCGCTTCCCAGCGCCGACTAATGCCTGCTCTGGGAAGTGAACAAATTCCCACAAAATTTCCCTTCCTCTCAACGTCTGCTCTTTAGCTCCTCCATGGCCACCCATCAAGGTCAGCAACTGCATAAAACACAAATTTTTCCGAAATTCTGATTCCCAGGAGAGTACTTCAAATTTCTTGGTCCTACGTTCCCATCAGAGGCCGGCGTATTTTATTCTGTCGCTCTTCACCTGATTTACTTCAGACTCTGCGGACTGTGAATTCAGCATGAAGTTGCTATAGTCACGAACACACATATTTCGGCCTCTGTTGACCACTCCACCGTAGCTTTGTGCGGCTTTCTCGCATGTTTCACTGAAAACGGGATGACAGACATTTATCAACAGGCATACAAGTTCTCCGGCTGCTTCCCGGTACACCAGCATGGGGTCAACCACCCCCTCATCGTCACTCATCTTAAGGCAGCTGGAGGCTGCGCTCCGTTACCGCTTTCTCAGAGTTTGAGCCGTCCTAAGCTGCCTATTGTCTCTTCCCTTTGCTGCTCCCCCGGCGACCACGGTCAAGTCTGAATACTTCCCTGGGATAAACTAGTCTCCAGTAAATCGACGCATTTCCACAAAGTTTTCATGTCGCGTGAATTACTATAAAACCATCACCCAACATTAATTATTCCAATATGTCCATACTGTACCCTCTACAAGATGCATTGTGCCTTGTCAGTCACTTTTGTTCAGCCCTACTGTTCACTCAACGTGAGTTAGGTGATCTTTAATGACTTCATGTAAGGGGCATAGTTCTTGCCATCTTACAAAACAATAAAGGAAAAGCTTGGAGGCGTGTCACTACATCATTCTTTAACCTATGAGTTCATAAGGTGCCCTCAAACATTCCCCTTTATATGAACTATGACCCATAAGTCAACAAACGCAAGCTAATGTTCCAGTTCTAAGTGAGAAGGAACTTTCTCAGAGTGCAACTGGGTAACTGGAGCAGATCAAACGTAACCTAAACTAAGACAAAACTGAAATCACATTCCCTGCAACAGATCTCATACAGCTACTCTATGTGTATGTGGACTATGCCTTAGAGGTGTCATTTGTGCATCATGTAAGTGCATGTCCTGTGTATCGTACATCACATAAAAAATTCAAAAGATTTGAGCTAGTATCTCTGTCGCTGCAACCCTGAGCCTTCGAGTTCCACTACAACACTGACTTACGTGGCTAACTGAGAATTTCATTTCAAAATAAGAAAACACCATCATTGTGGAAGGCAGTTTATTCTGGCCCACTTTAAATATACACTCCTGGAAATTGAAATAAGAACACCGTGAATTCATTGTCCCAGGAAAGGGAAACTTTATTGACACATTCCTGGGGTCAGATACATCACATGATCACACTGACAGAACCACAGGCACATAGACACAGGCAACAGAGCATGCACAATGTCGGCACTAGTACAGTGTATATCCACCTTTCGCAGCAATGCAGGCTGCTATTCTCCCATGGAGACGATCGTAGGGATGCTGGATGTAGTCCTGTGGAACGGCTTGCCATGCCATTTCCACCTGGCGCCTCAGTTGGACCAGCGTTCGTGCTGGACGTGCAGACCGCGTGAGACGACGCTTCATCCAGTCCCAAACATGCTCAATGGGGGACAGATCCGGAGATCTTGCTGGCCAGGGTAGTTGACTTACACCTTCTAGAGCACGTTGGGTGGCACGGGATACATGCGGACGTGCATCGTCCTGTTGGAACAGCAAGTTCCCTTGCCGGTCTAGGAATGGTAGAACGATGGGTTCGATGACGGTTTGGATGTACCGTGCACTATTCAGTGTCCCCTCGACGATCACCAGTGGTGTACGGCCAGTGTAGGAGATCGCTCCCCACACCATGATGCCGGGTGTTGGCCCTGTGTGCCTCGGTCGTATGCAGTCCTGATTGTGGCGCTCACCTGCACGGCGCCAAACACGCATACGACCATCATTGGCACCAAGGCAGAAGCGACTCTCATCGCTGAAGACGACACGTCTCCATTCGTCCCTCCATTCACGCCTGTCGCGACACCACTGGAGGCGGGCTGCACGATGTTGGGGCGTGAGCGGAAGACGGCCTAACGGTGTGCGGGACCGTAGCCCAGCTTCATGGAGACGGTTGCGAATGGTCCTCGCCGATACCCCAAGAGCAACAGTGTCCCCAATTTGCTGGGAAGTGGCGGTGCGGTCCCCCACGGCACTGCGTAGGATCCTACGGTCTTGGCGTGCATCCGTGCGTCGCTGCGGTCCGGTCCCAGGTCGACGGGCACGTGCACCTTCCGCCGACCACTGGAGACAACATCGATGTACTGTGGAGACCTCACGCCCCACGTGTTGAGCAATTCGGCGGTACGTCCACCCGGCCTCCCGCATGCCCACTATACGCCCTCGGTCAAAGTCCGTCAACTGCACATACGGTTCACGTCCACGCTGTCGCGGCATGCTACCAGTGTTAAAGACTGCGATGGAGCTCCGTATGCCACGGCAAACTGGCTGACACTGACGGCGGCGGTGCACAAATGCTGCGCAGCTAGCGCCATTCGACGGCCAACACCGCGGTTCCTGGTGTGTCCGCTGTGCCGTGCGTGTGATCATTGCTTGTACAGCCCTCTCGCAGTGTCCGGAGCAAGTATGGTGGGTCTGACACACCGGTGTCAATGTGTTCTTTTTTCCATTTCCAGGAGTGTACTTAAATCGAAACGTACTTCTTAAGGGAATGCATGCAAAAGCTTCAATAACGATCAGAGGAGTGAAAAATAAGTTATTGAGAATCCCAAATTATGCTGAAAAAATATTGTTCATACAATGAGTACAAAATATCATATTTCCCATATTAATGCCCTTCAGTAGATCACGTGAAGTGACCGTACATTAAAACTCTTTCGTATTAACGCCTATCTTATTATTTCATGAGTGGAAAAGCAATGAGATAATCAACTTACAAGCCCAGATCGCTGAATAGAAATTGAATATCTATTCCCACGTGTTGTAATGAAACTGTGGACTCGAAAGAGGAACTAATATTACCAGAATGAAATTTTCACTCTGCAGCGGAGCGTGCGCTGATTTGAAACTTCCTCGCAGATTTAAACTGTGTTCCAGACCGAGACTCGATCTCGGGACCTTTGCCTTTCACGGGCAAGTGCTCTACCAACTGAGCTACCCACGCACGACTAACGACCCCTCCCCACAATTTTACTTCCGCCCGTACCTCGTCTCCTACCTTCCAAACTTCACATAAGTTCTTCTGCGAATCTTGAAGGACTAGCACACTCCGCTGCAGAGTGAAAATTTCAATCTGGAAACATCCCCCAGGCTGTGGATAATCCATGTCCCTGCAATATCCTTTCTTCCAGTAGTGCTACTCCTTTAAGTTCCGCAGGAGAGCTTCTGTGAAGTTTGGAAGGTAGGAGACGAGGTACTGGCGGAAGTGAAATTGTGCTTTGGTAGCTCGGTTGGGTGAGCATTTGCCCACGAAAAGCAAAGGTCCCGTGTTCGAGTCTCGGTCCGGTGCACTGTTTTAATCTGCCAGGAAGTTACTAATACGGCGCACTGAATTTTCTCATTTTGAGATAACTGAAGGGTGACCTGTGTAATTGTTAAAAGCCGTTCAACAGCCAAGACTGCATAAAATATTTCTTTTTATTCAAGACGACCGGTTTCAACAGAGTATGCTTACATCTTCAGGGCTTAAAATCTTTTGTTGTAAAACACGTTCATTTTACGCTGACCTCGCGCACAGGATCTCAAGCGGATAAAAATAGCACATTATAAAAGGTTTGTCTTCGCTAAAACATTTAAAAACGTAAAGTATCTTGTGCATCAGGCTGTGTCCACCGTGTTTGTATGACGCAACAAGCAACTGAACAGTATGTTGTATATGGACATAACCTCTTGCAGAAGATGCTTCACGTTTTTAAATATTTTAGCGAAGACAGACCTTTCATAATGTGCTATTGTCATCCACTTGACATCTTGTGCGTGAGGTCAACAATCTTAAAATCTTGAATGGGGAGGTGGCAGTCGTAGTCATAAGAATTTACAATATAATGTGGAATAAATTAAAGGAGTCTTGAAATATAAAAATAAGTAATTTAACTCGTAAAACTTTAAGCGGCAAACAAGGAGACAAAAGATTCCAATTGTCAGGCGGCCAAAAACTTTTGCAACACTCCTCCCCTTACAACAAAAGATTTTAAGACCTGAAAATGACAGCATAATCTGTTGAAACTAGATGTCTTACATTAAAAAAAAAAAAAAAAAAAAAAAAAACATTTTATGCGATATTGGCTGTTGAATGGTTTTTAATAATATTCTCCAAGTTATATGCAACTGTAAAATAAAAGGTGGGGAGCGAGGAAGTCTAAGTGGCTGTGTCAAGCGGCCAAATGAATATCTTTCACGTGAGTATTGCAAATTTTTATGTACTTAATCCAAAACTGCATTCATTTAACTAACCGCCGAAATAGCACAAATAACAGCCAAAAATGTACCATAAAACCAAGGTGCTGAAAGAACTGGTCAGATCCTCTACCATGAGCTGATAATGCACCCAGAGAGAAGTCGCCGCAACCCAGCAATAGTGGAGGTACCACTCCACCACACAACTTCCGTCTCCGTTCGCACAACGACCGTCGGTACTACATCATCCACAAAGGCGCTCACTAGATTACATTCAACAATTTTACGTGAGAAACAGGGCAGTTTCTCTGGTGATTCTTAAGCTCCAGTAAGTAGCACAACACAAAGAATTATACAACGTGATTATTACACCAATAAAAAGAAACAACAGAGCTTGAAACAGGCTAATATGAAAAATAAAATACTGCTTACAGTTTATATAGGGGCACCAATTGCTTGTAACGATCCAAGAACTTCGTGAAGCCGTAGACAAGTTTAAGTTAAACCCCTAATAATCGATTAGCAAAGATACTCAGAACTCAGAATTTCAGTAACAACAACAATCTTAAAATCTTGAATGGGGAGGTGGCAGTCGTAGTCACAAGAATTTACAATATAATGTGGAATAAATTAAAGGAGTCTTTAAATATAAAAATAAGTAATTTAACTCGTAAAACTTTAAGCGGCAAACAAGGAGACAAAAGATTCCAATTCTCAGGCGGCCAAAAACTTTTGCAACACTCCTCCCCTATACTTTCAGAAACAACAAGCCAACGAACTCGCATAGCCACGGGGGGTCCTTCTCTGAACACACAAATGCTGAGGGAAAATGTTCAGAAAGATGTTCACCAAACTCACCTACACCTTACATCTGCCTGGGTTAAACAAAGTGGGCCCTGCACGCTTTCACAGCGAGTGCCCCAGTGTATCCAACGACTGCTTGCTACCGATCGTACCACTTAGCCCATTGCGTGTTACAGACGGAAAGCCTCCAACCAGCACTCTCCCATCCTCTTGTAGTTCGGCACTTACGCCACACGCCGTACTCGGCCAGCGTTCGGCCAGTCCTCGGGTAGGGTCCGACTGTTCCAAATGCTCTGGTGCGAGAACTAAAAACGCACTAAATCCATCCGGGACAGCAACAGCCTACTAGCTTCACAGACGCCCTCTAGGGAGACGCTCCTGAACCCATTGCCAGGCTATCATCATAGATAACTACAAGGGAGTAGCAATATCCGCTGGCGTGGCTCAAAAAGTATCTCACTTAGGAAAATCTGTTCCACAAAATATAATACCACAAATGCAGTGCAAACAAGCAACCGTCTCTCCACAATCAAGGATGATGTAGCCCCCACGTGGCCATTTATTTACCACAGTACAAAGCTACTGTACCGAACAGATCAGCATAACCTCACGGCACCAAGCAGAAGAGCAAAGTTTGCCTTTGTCTGCTGGCCGTGCAGTCCCCTGTAAGTGATCCTGCCTGACAAGCATACTTATAGGCTGGTTTATTTTGAAGTATAGGCGACTTGCTAGGACGAACTCACAGTTTTCACTCTAAAGATAAGTTACAGTACCAGACGGCTAGATGACTACAGATTCTTTGCTCCTGAAAAGTGCCTGCCAATTTACGCATAAATACACAAAGCACGGAATGTATCCAACAGCAGACAAAGTATCTGTTACTAAGAACCTCCACCAGCTACTCAACTACTACTATAGAAACCACGACAACAGAGTATCTAATATACTGACAACTGACAGCAGCAAAATACAAAAAAAGTTATGGCTTTGTACAATAACTGAAACACGACCACTGCGTGAATACTAAACACAATACAGAAATCACTCTCTTATGCCATCGCGGCATAAAAAATTCAATTTGTTGAAGAAGGTTAATTTTTATGCAGTTGTTAGCAATACGCTACTCTGAAATGAATAGGCTAGCGTAAGAGAGTCATTCTGCTCTGTGTTGCAGGATTTGTCCCGGTAGTTCAGGCGGAATGCATCAATGTTCTCTCTGAATGTTGATGAGTAGCCTCTACCAGTTTGCCAAAGCTTGGACATCAATTTCAAATACTTTTACTGACTTCCGATATTTCTCATAGTACTTTCGGCAGTGTGCATCATTTCATTTTGCGTTTTATTGCTGGTGAAGAAGTTTACTCTTACCTCTCATCTCTTAAGGGTCCGCCCCCGGTAGCGGAATGGTCAGCGCGACAGAATGTCAATCCTAAGGGCTCGGGTTCGATTGCCGGGTGGGTTGGAGATTTTCTCCGCTCAGGGACTGGGTGTTGTGTTGTCCTAATCACCATCATTTCATCCCCACCGTCAAATCGAAAGACTTGCACCCGGCGAAAGGTCTACCCGACGGGAGGCCCTAGTCACACTGTAACGCCGGAAATGCATATCCTCCTATTTCCATCTATTGTACTGTAAATTTTTTCCTTAATTTGTTACCTGAATATATGACATTTCTGTGCCTTTATATATTGTAATTGTTTTACTATTTGTATATATATATATATATATATATATATATATATATATATATATATATATATATATATGCATTTATGTCGATGTATTTGTTTCGTAAATATTATGTGTATTTTTACGCTGGGTCTTGCCTACGGAAAACTGCTTTCGAACGATTACATCGATAGGTCGTGTGAAGAATCAAAGTGTGTAGGATCTTTGGTAGTGTGAACTCTGCCGCGTGGAGCGCGGGCAGAGGGAGAGTCTGGCTGGAGTAGCGAGTGGAGCAGGTGTGTTGTGTGACGCTCCCGCGAGTTGCCGCGCTTTCGGGGTTTAGCAGCATGTAATTGTGCTCGACTTGCGATGATAGTTTCTGACATGGTGTCGCGGACGGGAAGCATAGCTGGCGCACATCAAGAGCCCGTTTCGCCTGGTGACCGTGTCGAGAAGAAGGCGCGCCAGCATCCAGCTTCTGCAACAGCGACGGCCGACAATGAGTGACTGTCGCCACCTCCTCGATCGACGGCTTCAAACCTTCAATCAACCAACAAGGAAGACTAAAAGCACGTAAAGTTTCAGAACTGTATGGCAGACCTCAGCTTTTCAAACTGTTCCATTTGCCTCGCAAAATTACAGCAACTTAGCATGAACCTTTGTTGCTCATTGTCCCAATTGCATTACCAAGCAGGGTCCCTTCCTTTTCCGAAATGAACCCGAGTGTCGTTGAAATTCAGACGCCAGCATTAAAGTACAATCATTCCATTTCACTGCTTTAATTTCAAAGTTCAGTTTTAGTATTCATAGTTGGCTACAATATTTAGATTACACGAGCACAAATTAAGAGTGCGAGTTTTGTTACCGTATTTTAGCTTACCTGTGACTGCAGCTCAGTTTGGTACGTACTAAATTTTACAATTGTTAATTGTTCAGAATCATTTAATTCAAGTTCAAACCTAAATCTCTTATTTCTAAATTGCGTAGATTCAAGTAGCTTTTGAAATGATTGTTGAGGTAGTCCAAGACTAACCGTTTTACTGAATTTCGATGTGCTTAAGAAAGAAAGCTTCTTATTAATTTCAGTCACTAAATTAACTTTCAATTTTCGGTTTTATTAATTCTTTTGCTAAATTAAGTCAGAGTGCAGCGAAATTTATTACTTCTGACAAACTTTCAGTTTTCAAACTACACGTGGCAACCTTCAGTTGCCACGCTTCTAGTGCTAATTATATGTGTAATTACCTTTCTTTTTCAGTTACTATAGTAATTGTCCTTAGGACTGGCGACCGTAATTTCCCCCAAATCTCAAATATCTAACTACCGCTAGTTAATTGTTAACGTAACGGCCGCACATTTACTTTCTTTATTAACTTAACCCCTTTTCAAAATTAATTTCCACCAGTTTCATTTGCATTTTTCCTTTCATTTAGATGTAACCCTTTCCTCCCTCTTTACCGACAGATTAACTTCGGTGACGATTGCTTTTCCCAAATTTCCATTAGGTACACGCGGTTTAATTTTTTCACCGTCATTAAGGTCGATAAGTGAGGGGGAGGTTACAACACGACATTTACAACTCTTAAGGAAGCTCGAATTCTGGTGAGAGATCTTTCTGAGGAAAGGTACCTTTACAAATGTGGTCTTCTTGCTTGCAGGCGGCTGTTCAGCATTTGGTTGATTCAATTTTGGTTTCTGAATTAGTCTATCTATTACTATTTGCAAACACGATCGTTTTATGCTAAACATATCATGCCTGAAAAAATATGGTTTTGTGAATTGAATCTCAGGTAACGGCATGCAACACCCATCATCAGGATGCGTCTAGGGCGAGCATGTTATCCAGTCGACCTCCGTAGGCTAAAAGTTGAAGACTATTCTTACTGCCACGAGGAGACTTTAAAATAACTGAGCTCTGTCATACCATTATAGCACGTAAAAAGAACAGGAAAGAGTAAGAAAAATTAGACAAGCAACTTTGGGAACTAGGTGTCGCATTCTGTATCCTGTTTACTGTACGGAAAAACTAACACAATTTACAAAATTTTTGCTTCTGATTTATCTTAGACAAACATTATATTAAAAATCAATAAATGATCCGTTATTGTTGTGGTCTTCAGTCCGAAGACAGGTTTGATGCGGCTCTCCCTGCTATTCTGTCCTGTGCGAACCATATTTATCTTCGAATAACTACTGTTCTTTTACCACCCACACTTCCCTCCAACACTAAATTGGTGATCCTTTGATATCTCAGAATGTATCCTATCAACCGATCCCTTCTGTTGGTCAAATTATGGCATAAATTTCTTGTCTCTCCAATCCTGTTCAGTACCTCCTAATCAGTTACGTGATCAATCCATACAATCTTCAACATTATTCTGTAGCACCACATTTCGAAAGCTTCTATTCTATTTCCGTCCAAACAGTTTATGGTCCATATTTCATGGCAAGACTTCATACAGATACATTCAGAAAAGACTTCCTAATACTTATTTTCTTCATAAACCCCTTTCTTGCCCATTACCGGTCTACGTTTTATATCCTGTCTACTTCGACTATCATCAATTATTTTTCAACCCAAATAGCCAAATTCAAATATTACTTTACGTGTCTCGTTCCGTAACCTAATCCGTTTAGTATTCCCTGATTTATTTCGACTATACTCCATTATCCATGCTTTGCTTTTGTTGATGTTCATCTTATATTCTCCTCCAAGACACTGTCTATTCTGTTCAATTGCTCTTCCAAACCCTTTGCCGTCTCTGACACAATTACAGTGCCATCGGCGAACCTCAAAGGTTTTATTTCTTCTCCATGCATTTTAATTCCTACTCCAAATTTTTCTTTTGTTTTCTTTACTGCTTGCTCGGTATACAGACTGAATAACATCGGGGAGAGGCTACAACCCTGTCTCACTCCCTTCCCAATCACTGCTTCCCTTTCATGCATCTCGACTCTTATAACTGGCGTCTGGTTTCTGTACAAATTGTAAATAGACTTTCGCTCCCTGTATTTTACCCCTACTACCTTCAGAATTTCGAATAGAGCATTCCAGCCAACTTTGTCAAAAGCTTTCACTGAGCCTAAAACGCAAGTTTTTGATTCCTTAAACTACCTTCTAAGATAAGTCGTAGCGTCAGTATTTTCCGGAATCCTCGAGGTCAGCTTCGACCAGTTTTTCCATTCTTCTATTCATCTTAGTATACTGAAACCATGACATATTAAACTGATAGTTCGGTAATTTTCACACCTTTCAGCAACTACTTTCTTTGGAATTACTACAGTCTTCTTGAAGTCTGAGGGTATTTCGCCTGTCTCACACGTTTTGCACACCAGGTGGAAGAGTTTTGTCAAGGTTAGGTCTCCCATGTCTATCAGTAGTTCCAACGAAATATCGTCTACCCCTGGGGCCTTGTTTCGACTCAGGTCTTTCAGAGCTCTGTCAAATTCTTCTCGCAGTATCATATCTTCCATCTCATCTTCATCTACGTTCGCTTCAAGTTCATATTCCTTGCACTGAATACGTATATACTCCTTCCATCTTTCAGCTTTCCCTTCTTTCCTTAGAGCTGATTTCCCGTCTGAGCCCTTGATTTCAAACAGTTGCTTTTCTTTTCCACAAAGGCCTCTTTAATGTTCCTGTAGACAGTATCTATTTCCCCCCAGGGAAATAAGCTTCTAAATCCCTACATTCATTCCCTAGCCATTCCTCCTTAGCCATTTTACACTTCTTGCAAATATAATTTTTAAACATTGGTATTCCCTTTCGCCTACTTCATTTGCTGCATTTTTAAATTTTCTTCTTTCATCAATTAAATTCAATATCTCTTGTGTTAGCAAGGATTTCTACTAGGCCTTGTCTTTTTACTTATTTCATCCTCTCCTGTCTTCACTATTTCATCTTTTAAAGTTACCCATTCGTCTTCTACTGTATTCGTTTCCCCTGTTCTAGTTAGGCTATTGCCTAACGCTCCTTCTGAAACTCTCCATAACCTCTGGTTCTTTCAGCTTATCAAGGTACCATGTATTTACTTTCCTATCTGTTTTCAATTTTTTCAATTTTAATCTATAGTTCATAGTCAATAAATTGTAGTCAGAATCCACATCTGCCCCTTTAAATGTCTTAACAGTTAGAAATGTGACTTCTAAATCTCTGACTAATATAATAATCAATCTGAAACCTTCCGGTGTCTCCAGGTCTCTTCCACGTATACAACCTTCTTTTATGTTTTTATGATGGTTGGTGCGTCACGACGTCCATAAACAGCCCTTTTCAATTTATCCCAGGCGATGTTCGATAGGGTTCATGTCTGGAGAACTTACTGCCCACTCTAGTCGAGCGATGTCGTTATCCTGAGGGAAGTCATTCACAAGATGTACACGATGGGGGCGCATATTGTTGTCCACGAAGACGAAAGCCTCGCTAATATGCTGCCGATATGGATACACTATCGGTCGGAGGATGGCATTCACATATCGTACAGCCCTTACGCTGCCTTCGATGACCGCCAGCGGCGTACGTCGGACACACATAATGCCACCCCAAAACATCAGGGAAGCTCCACCTTGCTGCATTCGCTGGACAGTGTGCCTAAGGCGTTCAACCTGACCGGATTGCCTCCAAACACGTCTTCGACGATTGTGTGGTTGAAGGCATATGCGACACTCATCTGTGAAGAGAACGTGACGCCAATCCTGAGCGGTCCATTCGACATGTTGGGCCCATCTGTATCGCGCTGCATTGTCTCTTGGTGGCAGCGATGGACCACGCCATTGACGTCGGCAGTGAAGTTACGCACCATGCAGCCTATTGCGCACTGTTCGTGCCGTAACACGACGTCATGTGGCCGCACGAAAAACATTATTCATCATAGTGGAGTTGCTGTCAGGGTTCCTCCGAGCCATAGTCCGTAGGTAGTGGTCATCCATTGCAGTAGTAGACCTTGAGCGGCGTGAGCGAGGCATGTCAACGACTGTTCCTGTCTCTCTGTATCTCCTCCATGTCCGAACAACATCGCTTTGGTTCACTCCGAGACGCCTGGACACTGCCCTTGTTGAGAACCATTCCTGGCACAAAGCAAAAATGCGGAGGCGATCGAACCGCGGTATTGACCGTCTTGGCATGGTTGAACTACAGACAACACGAGCCGCGTACCTCCTTCTTGGTGGAATGACGAACTGATCGGCTGTCGGACCCCCTCCGTCTAATAGGCGCTGCTTTACATCTTTGGGTGCGTTTAGTGACATCTCTGAGGAGCCAAAGGGACTGTGTCTGTAATATAAAAACAAAATAATCCAAAGTCAACGTCTGTTTTCAGGAGTTCTGGGAGGTGGGGTGATGCAAAACTTTTTTTGATGTGTGTATATTACTGAGAAGTACTTTGGTTAAGTGAAGGGGCACATCTGGAACGATTTTTAGATTTAAAACTCGCTATTGTTGAATTTATGAAGGGAAAAGGAGTGCAGGAACGAAGATTAGAACATCCAGAATGCGTTGCAGATCCCGCATTTTAGGTGTGCGTCACTGCACATTGATCCCACCAAACATTCCTCGGTGACAAATTACTATTCTGATTTGATTAGTACGCATTTAAAAAGAAAACGCATTGTTGAAGGAACGTTAACGTTAAAATTATCCAGCGTCAATCTACACTCATGCTCATAAATTAAGGATAATGCTGATACATGGTGAAACAACGCTCTGGTGGGCGGTTTGCGGGATTCAATCGGCTCGGGGTATGACCATGCGGTGCATTTGACCTACGGTCGTCGCACGGGGGCGCTGGCAGCAGTCCACATACTCAGAGGTGTGTTGGTGCATGTCAGAGTACTGTGCATCGAGTAAGTGTGCAGACATTTTCAGACATGCTAATGGTGACTGTGTGTTGAAAATGGCTCAAAGAACACACATTGATGACGTTATGAGGGGTAGAATACTAGGGCGACTGGAGGCTGGTGAAACACAGCAGTTCGTAGCACAGGCCTTCAATGTGCCACAAAGTGTGATCTCACGATTGTGGCAACGATTCCAGCAGACAGGAAACGTGTCCAGGCACTACAGTAAGGAACGTCCACAGTGTACAACACCACAAGAAGACCGATATCTCACCATCAGTGACCACAGCCGGTCACGGAGTACTGAAGGTAGCCATGCTTGGGAACTTACCGCAGCCACTGGAACAGTTGTCTCCAGACACACAGTCTACAGACGACTGAACAGACACGGTTTATTCGCCCGGACACCTGCAAGGTGCATTCCACTGACCCCTGGTCACAGGAGAGCCCGTAAAGCCTGGTGTCAAGAACACAGTACATTGTCATTGGAACAATGGTCCCAGGTTATGCTCACGGACGAGTCCAGGTATAGTCTGAACAGTGATTCTCGCCGGGTTTTCATCTGGCTTGAACCAGGAACCAGATAACACCCCCATGAGTGTCCTTGAAAGGGACCTATATGGAGGTCCTGCTTTGATGGTGTGGGGTGGGATTATGATTGGTGCATGTACACCCCTTTATGTCTTTGACAGAGGAACAGTAACAGGTTAGGTGTATCGGGACTTCATTTTGCACCAGTATGTCCGCGTTTTCAGGGATGCAGTGGGTCCCACCTTCCTCCTGATGGATGATAAAGCACCGCCCCACCGAGCTGCCATCGTGGAGGAGTATCTTGAAACAGAAGATAACAGGCGAATGGAGTGGCCAGCCTGTTCTCCAGACCTAAAACCAATCGAGCACGTCTGGGATGCTTTTGGTCGACGTATCGCTGCACGTCTTCAAACCTCTACTACACTTCAGGAGCTCCGACAGGCACTGGTGCAAGAATGGGAGGCTATACCCCAGCAGCTGCTCGACCACCTGATCCAGAGTATGACAACCCGTTCTGCGGCCTGTGTACGTGTGCACGGTGATCATATTCCATACTGGTGTCGGGTTACATCCGCAGGAAACAGTGGCGTTTTGTAGCACATGTGTTTCGGGATGGTTTTCTGGACTTATCACCAATACTGTGGTCTTACAGACCTGTGTCGTGTGTGCTCCCTACGTGCCTATGCTATTAGCGCCAGTTTTGTGTAGTGCCACGTTGTGTGGCACCACATTCTGCAATTATCCTTAATTTATGAGCATGAGTGTATATTGGTTTCCTCAGTCAGAGCTTCCATGGCCCCACAATGAAGTTGCAAGTGCTACAATATATATGTGTTTTTCGATTGTGTGGGCGTCTTCAGGTATGAAAGTAAAGAAATCACGATTACGTGGCAACCTGACTGTGAAAATCTGTGATTCTGAATCTGTCCCTACACCAACATTTTATATCACATAAAAATTATACTACGTTTTCAGCGAGCAGAAAGTAAATAAATAATGCATCTACATCTACATCATACTCCTCAAGCCACCTAATGGTTTTGTTTCTGACCCATGCTATTGAGAAATGTGAAATATAAAAGCAAGTCATACGCAGTGCGAGCACACTATCATTTAAATGCTTCGTGTTCACAGTTTCCCCTCCTCCCTTCCACCTCCTCGTGGTCAGACAACGTGCCACGGCGATGTGGGAAATGTGCAGTGAGGTTGAGCGCCATGGCACTCCTGGACTACGCCTCTGGCGTAGATGCTGGGGTGGAGGGGGCAGAGCGCTGGTCAACGGCAGGGTTCACGTCGCTGCTTGAGAGGGGGTGGTCGTGCATGGTGTAGTCTCAGATCATCAGTTGGCGTACAGTGAATGGTCTTCCCACAAACTGACGTCGTGCTTGGAGCACGCTCCACTCTGGGTCCCAGGACTTAGTTAGCAACAACTATCTTTGTTTATTAGTTGTTCATATAACTGGAGCTCCGTAAATTCCTTTAAAATGCCGTCCCAGTATCCGCAGACTTGTTTCAAGAACTTGGCGCCATGGTAATCCATACCATGCAATGCTCTCCGACAGTTGATTTTGTCGGTTGCTAATGGTCTGTCTGACGCTTGTGTTCCACGCATCTTTCCTCCGCAATCTGGATCATATTGGTCATTAAAATTGCTACATCACGAAGATGACGTGCTACAGACGCGAAATTTAACCGACAGGAACAATATGCTGTGATATGCAAATGATTAGCTTTTCAGAGCATTCACAAAAGGTTGGCGCCGGTGGCGACACCTACAACGCGCTGACATGACGAAAGTTTTCAACCGATTTCTCATACACAAACAGCAGCTGACCGGCGTCAGCAGAATACGGAATCGGTGGGTTCAGGAGGGTAATACGGAACGCCGTGCTGGATCCCAACGGCCTCGTATCACTAGCAGTCGAGATGACAGGCATCTTATCCGCATGGTTGTAACGGATCGTGCAGCCACGTCTCGATCCCTGAGTCAACGGATGGGGACGTTTGCAAGGCAACATCCATCTGCACGAACAGTTCGACGACGTTTGCAGCAGCATCGACTATCAGCTCGTAGACCACGGCTGCGGTTACCCTTGGCGCTGCATCACAGACAGGAGCGCCTGCGATGGTGTACTCGATCACGAACCTGGGTGTACGAATGGCAAAACGTCATTTTGTCGGATGAATCCAGGTTCTGTTTACAGCAGCATGATGGTCGCATCCGTGTTTGGCGACATCGCGATGAACGCACATTGGAAGAGTGTATTCGTCATCCACATACTGGCGTATCACCCGGCGTGATGGTATGGGCTGCCATTGGTTACACGTCTCGGCACCTCTTGTTCGCATTGTCGGCGCTTTGAACAGTGGACGTTACATTTCAGATGTGTTCCGACCCGTGGCTCTACCCTTTATTCTATCCCTGCGAAACCCTACATGTCAGCAGGATAATGCACGACCGCATGTTGCACTCCAGATGCCTCACCAACTGAAAACGTTTGGTCAATGTTGGCCGAGCAACTGGCTCATCACCATACGCCATTCATTACTCTTGATGAACTGTGGTATCGTGTTGAAGCTGCATGGGCACCTGTACCTGTACACGCCATCCAAGCTCTGTTTGACTCAATGCCCAGGCGTATCAAGGCCGTAATTACGGCCAGAGGTGGTTGTTCTGGGTACTGATTTCTCAGGATCTATGTACCCAAATTGCGTGAAAATGTAATCACATGCCAGTTCTAGTATAATGTATTTGCCCAATGAATACCCGTTTATCATCTGCATTTCTTATTGAGGTAGCAATTTTAATGGCCAGTAGTGTATATTCCCGTGTTGGAACGACAACTGCCCACTCCTGGTTTTCGGAGTCCTAGACCGTCCTTAACAGACCCCATGGAAGAAGGCAGGAAGGTTGTGTTTAACGTCTCGTCGACATCAAGGTCATAAGAGATGGCGCACAAGCTCGGATTGTGTCAACAAAGAGAAAGGCAATCGGCCGCCTGTGCTCGTTCAAAGGAAACATCTTGGCATTTTCCTGGAGCGATTTAGGGGGATCATGGAAAACCTAAATCTGAATGCCTAAACATCCCTCAACGAGACTTTAGTCCTGGGCATCGGACGCTTGAGACTATAATTCCTGAGAATTCTCCCAATTTTTGCTGATTTGCTACCGACGTGCGGGATAAACATCGCCACAGGTTTCCATTCATCTTCTGCCTGTTACGTTCAAATGGTTCAAATGGCTCTGAGCACTATGGGACTTAACAGCTATGGTCATCAGTCCCCTAGAACTTAGAACTACTTAAACCTAACTCACCTAAGGACATCACACACATCCATGCCCGAGGCACGATTCGAACCTGATGGAACTTACTTGTTGCACAGCCATTGTACAGCTGTCTTATGAGTCAGTACTAAGAACGCTACGCACTAGTTGTTAAAATGAATGATATATTTGCCACAACATGTTTTGAGACGACATAACCAGGTTATCAAGTGCTTAAAACAGTAATCTTTTGCATTTGATGAAGGTATTATGTGGTCCCGAACCATGTTATGGTAAATATATCACTCATTTTGATAAATTTTGCTTAACTTTCTCAGTACTGAAAAGGAACTTCGCTGATCGATAGTGTTCAAGTAACATAATACACTCCTGGAAATTGAAATAAGAACACCGTGAATTCATTGTCCCAGGAAAGGGAAACTTTATTGACACATTCCTGGGGTCAGATACATCACATGATCACACTGACAGAACCACAGGCACATAGACACAGGCAACAGAGCATGCACAATGTCGGCACTAGTACAGTGTATATCCACCTTTCGCAGCAATGCAGGCTGCTATTCTCCCATGGAGACGATCGTAGAGATGCTGGATGTAGTCCTGTGGAACGGCTTGCCATGCCATTTCCACCTGGCGCCTCAGTTGGACCGGCGTTCGTGCTGGACGTGCAGACCGCGTGAGACGACGCTTCATCCAGTCCCAAACATGCTCAATGGGGGACAGATCCGGTGATCTTGCTGGCCAGGGTAGTTGACTTACACCTTCTAGAGCACGTTGGGTGGCACGGGATACATGCGGACGTGCATTGTCGTGTTGGAACAGCAAGTTCCCTTGCCGGTCTAGGAATGATAGAACGATGGGTTCGATGACGGTTTGGATGTACCGTGCACTATTCAGTGTCCCCTCGACGATCACCAGTGGTGTACGGCCAGTGTAGGAGATCGCTCCCCACACCATGATGCCGGGTGTTGGCCCTGTGTGCCTCGGTCGTATGCAGTCCTGATTGTGGCGCTCACCTGCACGGCGCCAAACACGCATACGACCATCATTGGCACCAAGGCAGAAGCGACTCTCATCGCTGAAGACGACACGTCTCCATTCGTCCCTCCATTCACGCCTGTCGCGACACCACTGGAGGCGGGCTGCACGATGTTGGGGCGTGAGCGGAAGACGGCCTAACGGTGTGCGGGACCGTAGCCCAGCTTCATGGAGACGGTTGCGAATGGTCCTCGCCGATACCCCAGGAGCAACAGTGTCCCTAATTTGCTGGGAAGTGGCGGTGCGGTCCCCTACGGCACTGCGTAGGATCCTACGGTCTTGGCGTGCATTCGTGCGTCGCTGCGGTCCGGTCCCAGGTCGACGGGCACGTGCACCTTCCGCCGACCACTGGCGACAACATCGATGTACTGTGGAGACCTCACGCCCCACGTGTTGAGCAATTCGGCGGTACGTCCACCCGGCCTCCCGCATGCCCACTATACGGCCTCGGTCAAAGTCCGTCAACTGCACATACGGTTCACGTCCACGCTGTCGCGGCATGCTACCAGTGTTAAAGACTGCGATGGAGCTCCGTATGCCACGGCAAACTGGCTGACACTGACGGCGGCGGTGCACAAATGCTGCGCAGCTAGCGCCATTCGACGGCCAACACCGCGGTTCCTGGTGTGTCCGCTGTGCCGTGCGTGTGATCATTGCTTGTACAGCCCTCTCGCAGTGTCCGGAGCAAGTATGGTGGGTCTGACACACCGGTGTCAATGTGTTCTTTTTTCCATTTCCAGGAGTGTATTTTAACATACAATTGAATTCTTACGGTATAGTAAGTGACTATAATTCAGTCTTTGTTCTATTTTATTTTTACTGCTTCCATAGCAGTTGAAGAAGCTTCCTGCTTAATTTCACAAAGACTGATGGATAAAAATATGTATGAATCTCGCAATGACCTTTTCTTTATTAAAAACCAGGAATTTAGTAACATTTCAAAGTCTCTAAATGATATGCTTCCCTGTCAATAGAATCAAAACACCAAATTTGGTGGCCAAATCACTTTGGAGTGTCTATCCGCTGTGGCCTGCTGCAGTCAATGGTGATCACTACCACCAACACATTGCCTATAGTGGTTGACTGGTGGTACACGGTTTCATCGAATTGAGGTACTCACAGGAGACCCCTGATATGAACGCCTTCGGAAAGCACAGTGTTCACACCACTGCAGTGGTTGGGTTCCCCACGTATTGGGCACCATAGATGGGCACATGCAGATGCGATGACGTCGTGGGCCTTCCCCACCCGCACTCGACTACCAAGCCACTGCCAAGATGACAGGCTTCTTGTCTGAACTTAGTGACGCTCACCTCACTATCTTTCTGTATGCTGAGAAAAAGCGCCATATCTGACAACTTCTAAGAAATAACCGTTACAGGCCCTGCGGGTGTAGGGTACACTGTAAGAGTGTCGGGTGTACGAAGTCGGAAGTGAAGGAGAACCCACAAGAATTCTAAACTACACTCCCATCCACGCTTGTGGAATTCTACTTGGTCGTTTTCCGTCTTTTTCAAAAATGGCTCTGAGCACTATGGGACTTAACATCTGTGGTCATCAGTCCCCTAGAACTTAGAACTACTTAAACCTAACCAACCTAAGGACATCACACACATCCATGCCCGAGGCAGGATTCGAACCTGCGACCGTAGCAGTCGCGCGGTTCCGGACTGAGCGCCTAGAACCGCTAGACCCCCGCGGCCGACTTCCGTCTTCTTGGGCGAGTGTTCTGATTTAGTGAGCGAGCACACTTTCGATATCAAGAAACCTCTTAGCAGAGTGCAGTGAACAGTTGTCTTCTCCTGGTTTGGAGTCGCTATACATCAGCTGGAGGTGGTATAATGACGGTCTGCGGCATACGTTTCCCAATCTAGTGGTCGGATGTGGGAGTCTTTCTGGTAGTAGCTGGACTTATTAGTGGCTGAGGAGTAGTGATAAATTGAAGTCTGTCTCGCAGGTCAAAGCTGGGCTGGCGATCCTCATTCAGGCAGATTTAATAGTTAATTCATGTCTGCAAATAAACATCACGAAGTTAATCTTTTAAGAAACAGGGCGTGTAAGTTGCCTTGCATGCCGCCTATGCCTTAGAGTGCATAGATTCTGTCCGTGACCCCGACTGCGTATTCGTTGGATACGTCACAAGCTCCACCGATGAACTGAAAGACATCTGTGTGATAAAAACGTCAAAGACTACACCCCTGAGTAGTGATAATCAAGCCCTCCAACCTTCATGAAATGCAAAATGTGTAATCGTCAAGCCTCAGACCAACTATATGCACTAAGGCAGTAACTAGTTCTCGAAAGAACAGTTACTGTTGATGACCGTGCCGCTTTTCCCTGGAATAAATGATGACTGACAACCTCAGCTGCCGACAAGTGTTGTTGTTATACCTCGATGTGGACAACTGAAAATGTGTACCCCGACCGGGACTCGAACCCGGGACCTCCTGCTTGCATGGCAGACGCTCTATCCATTTCAGCCACCGAGGACACAGATGAATAGCGCTTCCCGTGAGACTCACATTCCCAAATGTCCACAATTCTACATATGAATTGTACCTTATAGACATTTGCCGACCCACCCGGCAGGGGCACACATTTTCAGCTATCCACATCGAGGTATAACAACAACACTTGTCGGCAGCTGAGGTCGTCAGTCATCATTTATTCCAGGGAAAAGCTGCACGGTCATCAACAGTATTCTGTTCTTTCGAGAACTAGTTACTGTCTTCGTATATACACTTAAAGGCTACCCAGCCATTGACCTTCGTCTGTGCGAATGCGCACAGGTTGGCCAAACTCTTACGGGAATCGCCAAAGCGTGCGCGAGTAACGAGTGGGTGGGCAAATGTCTATAAGGTACAATACATATGTAGAATTGTGGACAGTTGGGAATGTGAGTCTCACGGGAGGCGTGCAAGGGATAAGTCCCTGCAGTCGCGCTATTCGTCTGTGTCCTCGGTGGCTCAGGTGGATAGAGCGTCTGCGATGCAAGCAGGAGGTCCCGGGTTCGAGACCCGGTCGGGGCACACATTTTCAGCTGTCCACATCGAGGTATAACAACACTTGTCGGCAGCTGAGGTCGTCAGTCATCATTTATCCTCAGACCAACCATTTGGAAACGCTATTTTGGAAGGCAGCAAGATTTCGCCCCCATATATTTAATATTCTTAAATTTTTTTCCAATTTCTATTTGATCACTGTTTACACTGCACAGTCGGATTATTTATCGTTTCATTGTCTGACACTGATTAGCACTGCATACTAAAATTTTTGTAGTACTGCATGTGTGGGAGATAATTATAGATGAGCACTTACAGATTGGGCGATGTGGGCAAAGCATTCCTCAGAAGTCGCTGTCAGCTAATGAAGGGCTGGGGAAGAGAGCTGTCACGTTCTGCAGGGGCAGACATTTACTGCTCTGGGAGAGAGCAGAGCGAAAAGGCGGCGGTTTATAGAGCTGGTGCCTGCAGAACCCCGGTAGCATGGACAGTGTGGGCGTGAGGTTGCACTCTGTTGGGAAGAAAAACAATTTCAGTGTACGTCGCAAAAGAACATCAGGGGCAGTACAAGATGAAGAGACATCCTTTTAGTGTGAAGGAACGCGCGGGGTCACAAACTATGGTCGCTAGCTGACCTCTGAGAAATCTTCTCGTGGTAAGTGCTGGGTAACGGGGTGCTATGGATGTAGAAGGGGAAATGGAAACTTCTAGTAAATCTTATGAAAGTAGGATGAGCTTCAGGTGTTCTGTGGCAGATTCATGACCCATGTGGTGGAAGGTAATATTTTTGGGACGACGACTGGGGTTCATCGTCTGAGCACAAAACTATACACCACACGTCCGGGTGGAAACGGTCATAGAGACATCATTGGTGAGAGCCACGGCGGAGAATCTGACGTTAGATTTTAAGAAGTGTTGCTTTCGACACATGGAGCGTGTGAAGTCGCTTCTCTGTGTACAGAGTTGCTATTCTGTTATTCGAGGGACGATTTCTTTGCTCTTTTGGAGTATGACGTACACTGAAGTGCTTCTTTACAGAAGAATACTCGAGTCGAACTTCTGTTCCTGGCTAGTGAGCAAAGAGTAATCTTGACTCTTGTCCTGACTTCTTCTGAGGTAATTTCAGTCCTAGGTGTTCAGACGGGACGTTACGTCACGGTGTAGGCAGAGAATTATAGGTACGCCATATACATCATCTGCACACTGGCCAACGCCTCAAGGAGCAGATCATCATTGCAGTACGACTGCTGTCTCTGCTTCAATACGTGATATGCACACTCCAGCTCAGCAGACAGGGCAACACCCACAGTAAATGAGATGAATTCCATTTGATTCTCCACTGAACTATTTCTGAAAGCACCACTGAGGGTCTATGTCTTCTGTTTCTCACCGAAAATCAGTATCAGCCAACTTTGTGCCTGTCTAATAAAGGGGTGCGTAGTCTAATAAAATAAAAAATATGTTCTCCCAATCTCAATATTACATGTATTGTAGAATCCGACATTGTGTACTTAATATTTAAAAAAAAGTTTTACACTCTACATGTTTTTTTAGAATAAATAATTTATGGCATCCAAGTTATGATTCATCCTAGTACCATCACAATACAACGCTAACCACACATACTCACTTTATGTTTCAAACACCACGGGGGTTCATAATCTGACTCGCTAAGTTGAATAGAAAGAGTCACACGGATACGTACTTTAATAATTCAGCGTAACGGAAATTAAATAGGGCCCGAATTGCTTGTAGTTAAGTATTCTATAGCGAGTACTGACTCGTAAAGAGAAGTGAATTAAACTGAATATGTGACAGCTTTCCACTTATATCATCAGCAGACCGAAAAGGACGTTATTTCGGTTTTTTAATTCTTCTCTGAGACTAGAAAGAAACGGTAAATCCTCTGACACAAAAAATAATTGACGAATGTCAGCTTCACGTAGCATCAAAATAATGTGTGTAAATCTATCAGCACGATATATAACCAACAGCAATGGCCGAAACAGCTCCTGTTCCCCTACTTTGGCTAGACCTGAAGCAGTAGCAAGCAAAGAAAAGTCACTTATTTTCAGTTTATTGATGTAACGTTAACTGGGATTGTGTTAGGAAGAGCAACCCAGCAGCAATAACCGTTAGGTACAGTCGCGTTGTGAGATCGGAATCCAGTGATTAATTTGCGATGCACATTGAGTGGTTGCAGGTAGTTAAGCAAGGCCACAAGATGTCGCCCGCGTTTCAGTGAATTAATAGAAAGAATTATGAGATATACACTCCTGGAAATTGAAATAAGAACACCGTGAATTCATTGTCCCAGGAAGGGGAAACTTTATTGACACATTCCTGGGGTCAGACACATCACATGATCACACTGACAGAACCACAGGCACATAGACACAGGCAACAGAGCATGCACAATGTCGGCACTAGTACAGTGTATATCCACCTTTCGCAGCAATGCACGCTGCTATTCTCCCATGGAGACGATCGTAGAGATGCTGGATGTAGTCCTGTGGAACAGCTTGCCATGCCATTTCCACCTGGCGCCTCAGTTGGACCAGCGTTCGTGCTGGACGTGCAGACCGCGTGAGACGACGCTTCATCCAGTCCCAAACATGCTCAATGGGGGACAGATCCTGAGATCTTGCTGGCCAGGGTAGTTGACTTACACCTTCTAGAGCACGTTGGGTGGCACGGGATACATGCGGACGTGCATTGTCCTGTTGGAACAGCAAGTTTCCTTGCCGGTCTAGGAATGGTAGAACGATGGGTTCGATGACGGTTTGGATGTACCGTGCACTATTCAGTGTCCCCTCGACGATCACCAGTGGTGTACGGCCAGTGTAGGAGATCGCTCCCCACACCATGATGCCGGGTGTTGGCCCTGTGTGCCTCGGTCGTATGCAGTCCTGATTGTGGCGCTCACCTGCACGGCGCCAAACACGCATACGACCATCATTGGCACCAAGGCAGAAGCGACTCTCATCGCTGAAGACGACACGTCTCCATTCGTCCCTCCATTCACGCCTGTCGCGACACCACTGGAGGCGGGCTGCACGATGTTGGGGCGTGAGCGGAAGACGGCCTAACGGTGTGCGGGACCGTAGCCCAGCTTCATGGAGACGGTTGCGAATGGTCCTCGCCGATACCCCAGGAGCAACAGTGTCCCTAATTTGCTGGGAAGTGGCGGTGCGGTCCCCTACGGCACTGCGTAGGATCCTACGGTCTTGGCGTGCATCCGTGCGTCGCTGCGGTCCGGTCCCAGGTCGACGGGCACGTGCACCTTCCGCCGACCACTGGCGACAACATCGATGTACTGTGGAGACCTCACGCCCCACGTGTTGAGCAATTCGGCGGTACGTCCACCCGGCCTCCCGCATGCCCACTATACGCCCTCGCTCAAAGTCCGTCAACTGCACATACGGTTCACGTCCACGCTGTCGCGGCATGCTACCAGTGTTAAAGACTGCGATGGAGCTCCGTATGCCACGGCAAACTGGCTGACACTGACGGCGGCGGTGCACAAATGCTGCGCAGCTAGCGCCATTCGACGGCCAACACCGCGGCTCCTGGTGTGTCCGCTGTGCCGTGCGTGTGATCATTGCTTGTACAGCCCTCTCGCAGTGTCCGGAGCAAGTATGGTGGGTCTGACACACCGGTGTCAATGTGTTCTTTTTTCCATTTCCAGGAGTGTATTTTCTAACAAATCCGAGGGAAGTGGATTGATAAGCACTTATATTGTGCCTGAATACAGATAAATGATTTTAAAAGCCCGCTGTGGCACTCAAACATACAGGTATAAGTTTGATGTTTACGACAAGCAAGTTTCAAAGCGTTGTGACCGGAAGGTCTGTGCGCGACCTTTAGGCGTTGCGAGCGGTCAGCAAATATCTGCTGTAAAGCAACGCTGAAAATTCAGATAGCTGTGTGTCCTGTACTCGACTCCGATAATTGAGGAAATTGCGAAAGAATGGAAATCCCAAGGGGCTAACACTGATGTTCAATAATTAAATAAAACAACTCCTATGAGAGCAATAATACTCCCAGTGATAAATGAGCAGAGGCGACACGTGGAACTGTGGAGTTACACTGGGTGTTCAAAAAGTCTCTCCGCAGTGCCGTATGACTGTTAGTCGCGCGTGACTTATGCCGCAGTGAATATACCGCAGTGAAACTCAGTGAAATACAAGTTATTAATTTATTGAATATTCATTTTTACTGAGATAAACGAAACAGTGGAATGTTGGGGGAGTCCACTTGAAGGGAAGTAACCCAGGCAGGTGAACAATCATACGGCACGCGCAGCTAACAATCATACGGCACTACGGAGGGACTTTTTGAACACCCCGTACATCACTGATCGGAAATCAACGGTCACGGGTTCGTCTCTCATGTGCATCAAGCCGAGGGAAGTGACTAATGAATAAAATTTGGGATTTCATAGGCTATGATCTTTCTTCTCTCCCTTCTCCTGAGGTCTACCCAGGCTAATTTCTGAGAGCATTACGGAACTATCCAAATTGTGATCGTCTCCCTCCGTGCCTTTTTAGGGACTCGTATGGTATCACTTTTTTGTCTGTCTATCTGTCGACGTATCTCGCTAAAACGTATGACACTTACTAAGGTATCCGGTCCATCGCCGGTGTAAAAAACTGAAGCTTCTATGTCAATGCAATCAGAAGATACGGCCATTTATGTGACATGTTTTGATACTCGCAAACTCGCTCATTAAAACCTGTAGAGTACTATACGAGGCGTGTTTTTTAAGTAAGTACCGTTTTGAAATTTAAAAAAATACGTGTTAAGATATCTCAATATTTTTATTTTTACATGAAAGCCTGTACCTTAATCTACTTTTCTACATAATTTCCGTCAATATTGAGGCACTTGTCATAACGTTGTACCAGTTTTTGTAATACCCTCCTCATAGAAGTCTGCCGCCTGACTTGTTAACCACTACATCACCACTGTTTTGACTTCGTCATCATCTTGAAGACGCTGACCGCACAGGTGTTCCTTCAAGTGCAGGAGCAGATGGTAGTCACTGGGCGCAAGATCGGGGCTGTACGGAGGATGATCTAGAGTTTCCCATCGAAAAGATGTGATGAGATCTTTGGTCTGATTCGCCACATGCGGACGGGCATTGTCTTGCAGCAAAACGATGCCCTTGCTCAACTTCCATGGACTGTTGCTTTGATTCTGGTCCGACGTAGGCCACCCATGTTTCATCGCCCGTAACAATTTGGCTTAAGAAATCATCACCGTCGTTGTGGTACCGCTCAAGCAAAGTCAATGCACTGTCTGAACGTTTAGCCGGCCAGTGTGGCCGAGCGGTTCTAGGCGCTTCAGTCTGGAACCGCGCGACCGCTACGGTCGCAGGTTCGAATCCTGCCTCGGGCATGGATGTGTGTGATGTCCTTAGGTTAGTTAGGTTTAACTAGTTCTAAGTTATAGGGGACTGATGACCTAAGATGTTAAGTCCCATAGTGCTCAGAGCCATTTGAACCATTTGTCTGAACGTTTGGTTTTGTGCACATCCGTCAACATTTTCGGTACCCCACGTGCGCACAATTTTCGGTAATTCAAGTGCTTGGTCACAATGCCATACAAAACACACTACGAGAAACATTAGGAAAGTCATTCCGCAAGGAGGAAATCGTAAAGCGCCTGTTTTCTCTCACCTTATTGTCCACTTCCTGCGCCAAACTTTCATTAACGACCGAAGGACGTCCACTCCGTTGTTCATCATGCACATTTGTGCGGCCATCTTTAAATGCTCTCACCCACTTCCTTACCATTCCATTACTCATAATGTTTTCTCTATAAACTGCGCAGATCTCACGATGAATATCGCTCGCTTTTAGTCCTTTAGCAGTAAGAAATCTTATAACAGCCCGTACTTCACAGTCGGCGGGACTCACGATTATCGGAGGCATCTTAAACACTCAGTACACAACGTAAATAAGGAAGAATCAGACTGTAAAGGCGTCAGTGCGTAGATCAAGGTACAGGCTTTTATGTAAAAATAAAATTATTGAGATATCTTAGCACGTCTTTTTTTAATTTTAAAACGGTACTTACTTAAAAAAACACGCCTCGTAGAATCAGGGAACTTAGCAAAAAGCACGGCTTCAGGGAATAAGTAAAGGAGAAAAATCGGGAACTCGTTAGTTTGCAATTATATCTTTTTTCATTTGTTATCTGATTTCAAACTTGAAATGAAAACATTCTCGAAAATCTTGGAATCCATGGGACCAATATCTTGCGAGTATCAGTGTCGATAGCAGGCAAAAATCGTCGACATCTATCCCCGGAATGGATGAACTGCCTGTACACATGATTAAGGCTGTACGAAGCCGTCAATGCGCGAGTGCTACTGACCAATCATTTAGTATAAATACTGTTAACAGTAGTCTCGTGTACGGAGTTTGGTAAGTTCGCAGCTTACTGTTGTTGCTCCTCCTTTGCCGGAGTGGAGACTCCTGCTTGAATGACTTTTCCCATCGTTTCCAGGCCTACATGACTGCTGGACTGTGAGTTCGCATGAGCGGAAGTTAGCAGCCAGAGCTTACAGCAGACTTGACATAACTGCATTACTGGAAACTTCGACGTGACCAATGGAAGCCCATCGTTTAAAATACCGGATATCTTCAGCAGCACCGGTGGGTCAAACAACATAGGTAGTTCCTGGGATGGAACTGTAGTCCGTGGGACTCACAGCGACTTGCGTACGTGTTTCTACAGGGTGTTTCAAAAATGACCGGTATATTTGAAACGGCAATACAAACTAAACGAGCAGCGATAGAAATACACCGTTTGTTGCAATATGCTTGGGACAACAGTACATTTTCAGGCAGACAAACTTTCGAAATTACAGTAGTTACAATTTTCAACAACAGATGGCGCTGCGGTCTGGGAAACTCTATAGTACGATATTTCCCACATATCCACCACGCGTAGCAATAATATGGCGTAGTCTCTGAATGAAATTACCCGAAACCTTTGACAACGTGTCTGGCGGAATGGCTTCACATGCAGATGAGATGTACTGCTTCAGCTGTTCAATTGTTTCTGGATTCTGGCGGTACACCTGGTCTTTCAAGTGTCCCCACAGAAAGAAGTCACAGGGGTTCACGTCTGGCGAATAGGGGGGCCAATCCACGCCGCCTCCTGTATGTTTCGGATAGCCCAAAGCAATCACACGATCATCGAAATATTCATTCAGGAAATTAAAGACGTCGGCCGTGCGATGTGGCCGGGCACCATCTTGCATAAACCACGAGGTGTTCGCAATGTCGTCTAAGGCAATTTGTACCGCCACAAATTCATGAAGAATGTCCAGATAGCGTGATGCAGTAATCGTTTCGGATCTGAAAAATGGGCCAATGATTCCATTGGAAGAAATGGCGGCCCAGAGCAGTACTTTTTGAGGATGCAGGGACGATGGGACTGCAACATGGGGCTTTTCGGTTCCCCATATGCGCCAGTTCTGTTTATTGACGAAGCCGTCCAGGTAAAAATAAGCTTCGTCAGTAAACCAAATGCTGCCCACATGCATATCGCCGTCATCAATCCTGTGCACTATATCGTTAGCGAATGTCTCTCGTGCAGCAATGGTAGCGGCGCTGAGGGGTTGCCGCGTTTGCATTTTGCATGGATAGAGGTGTAAACTCTGGCGCATGAGATGATACGTGGACGTTGGCGTCATTAGGACCGCAGCTGCAACACGGCGAACGGAAACCCGAGGCCGCTGTCGGATCACCTGCTGCACTAGCTGCGCGTTGCCCTCTGCGGTTGCCGTACGCGGTCGCCCTACCTTTCCAGCACGTTCATCCGTCACGTTCCCAGTCCGTTGAAATTTTTCAAACAGATCCTTTATTGTATCGCTTTTCGGTCCTTTGGTTACATTAAACCTCCGTTGAAAACTTCGTCTTGTTGCAACAACACTGTGTTCTAGGCGGTGGAATTCCAACACCAGAAAAATCCTCTGTTCTAAGGAATAAACCATGTTGTCCACAGCACACTTGCACATTGTGAACAGCACACGCTTACAGCAGAAAGACGACGTACAGAATGTCGCATCCACAGACTGCGTTGTCTTCTATATCTTTCACATCACTTGCAGCACCATCTGTTGTTGATAATTGTAACTACTGTAATTTCGAAAGTTTGTCCGCCTGAAAATGTACTGTTGTCCCAAGCATATTGCAACAAACGGTGTATTTCTATCGCTGCTCGTTTAGTTTGTATTGCCGTTTCAAATATACCGGTCATTTTTGAAACACCCTGCATATGATGATTCCTTACTGCGTTTGTAGACCACGGCAAAGTATGTGTATCAGTGCTTGTAAGGTGTGAAATTGTAGCCACCTTACGACATGAATCAGCTGGGTGCCAACGACAGCTCCGTCAATGCACCGCCCATATTTACCCTGTGTACTCGATACCATTGCCATCTGAATATGTGGGTTTCGCTGCCCCATGACTTTTGATACCTTAGTCTACATGTACTGTGCATGTAGCACAGTATGTGAACACTCTCGCATGTCCCTACTGCGACCGCAGCAGTCTGTGAGGTGCAAAGCGGTGTGGCTGAGCAGTGAGGGAGGCCCTCCGCCCCCGCGCCGGTGCGCGGTGAGTCAGCCCTCCAGCCCCGGGGCGCCCCGCTAACTTGCCTCTCCACCGCTCCTCCTACTGTTGTGTTCCCCTCGCCGGGCGAGAAGCGCTCGCGAGATAACTGCCCCAGCAGCACTTGCAGCGCGAGGGGGACCGCGGCCGAGGTGCGAGGAACAAGCCGTGCTGCACAGTTGTAGCCGATCTGCCGTCTCATCGCCACTCCTCTTGCAAACGGCGACGTTCACCCGTAGCGTAGGCCGCGGATCAAGTCACTCAGGTAGTAGATGCAGTATTTCTTGACTGCTGAAAATCAACAGACTCAGTACTGCACCAACACATCTAACACGTCGCCTCTTGGTATTTTTCGTGATCTCTCCGAGGCCTTCGATTGTCTAGATCATGACATTCTCTCACAAAAACTCAAGTTTTATGTAACTGATGGCTTTACACACAGCTGGTGTTCAGTCATACTAAACAGACATATTGCGCAAGTTTGTGCTAAAAAATGCAGACAGTGTCGGAGAGGAAGAAAATTTCAGTGAATGGGGAAAAAGATCCCAAACGGATTTCCACAGGGTTCAGTTTTGGATCCATTTCTATTCCTTACATATGTGAATGATCTTTCACTTAACATTCAACCAGCAAAACTAGTATATTTTGCAGAATAATTAACTGGTTCTCTGAAAATGGACTCTCTCTAAATTTTGCAAAGACACACTACATTCAGTTCTGCACAACAAATAGGATATGAGCAGCACTCAGTAACTAGTGTAGAATCCTACAAATTATTGGGTGTACATACCTGCAAGAAGCATATTTCTCAGCTTCTCAAACAGCTGACTTGAGATACTTTTGCTCTTCGTATAACTGACAATCTCGGAAAAATGTATCAACCTCATTACACATTTTGCATATTTACACTTAATAACATCGTATGGAATAATTTTCTTGGGTAACTCAGCACTTATAAATAAAGTACTGATTGCACAAAAGAGAGCTGTAAGTACACTCCTGGAAATTGAAATAAGAACACCGTGAATTCATTGTCCCAGGAAGGGGAAACTTTATTGACACATTCCTGGGGTCAGATACATCACATGATCACACTGACAGAACCACAGGCACATAGACGCAGGCAACAGAGCATGCACAATGTCGGCACTAGTACAGTGTATATCCACCTTTCGCAGCAATGCAGGCTGCTATTCTCCCATGGAGACCTTCGTAGAGATGCTGGATGTAGTCCTGTGGAACGGCTTGCCATGCCATTTCCACCTGGCGCCTCAGTTGGACCAGCGTTCGTGCTGGACGTGCAGACCGCGTGAGACGACGCTTCATCCAGTTCCAAACATGCTCAATGGGGGACAGACCCGGAGATCTTGCTGGCCAGGGTAGTTGACTTACACCTTCTAGAGCACGTTGGGTGGCACGGGATACATGCGGACGTGCATTGTCCTGTTGGAACAGCAAGTTCCCTTGCCGGTCTAGGAATGGTAGAACGATGGGTTCGATGACGGTTTGGATGTACCGTGCACTATTCAGTGTCCCCTCGACGATCACCAGTGGTGTACGGCCAGTGTAGGAGATCGCTCCCCACACCATGATGCCGGGTGTTGGCCCTGTGTGCCTCGGTCGTATGCAGTCCTGATTGTGGCGCTCACCTGCACGGCGCCAAACACGCATACGACCATCATTGGCACCAAGGCAGAAGCGACCCTCATCACTGAAGACGACACGTCTCCATTCGTCACTCCATTCACGCCTGTCGCGACACCACTGGAGGCGGGCTGCACGATGTTGGGGCGTGAGCGGAAGACGGCCTAACGGTGTGCGGGACCGTAGCCCAGCTTCATGGAGACGGTTGCGAATGGTCCTCGCCGATACCCCAGGAGCAACAGTGTCCCTAATTTGCTGGGAAGTGGCGGTGCGGTCCCCTACGGCACTGTGTAGGATCCTACGGTCTTGGCGTGCATCCGTGCGTCGCTGCGGTCCGGTCCCAGGTCGACGGGCACGTGCACCTTCCGCCGACCACTGGCGACAACATCGATGTACTGTGGAGACCTCACGCCCCACGTGTTGAGCAATTCGGCGGTACGTCCACCCGGCCTCCCGCATGCCCACTATACGCCCTCGCTCAAAGTCCGTCAACTGCACATACGGTTCACGTCCACGCTGTCGCGGCATGCTACCAGTGTTAAAGACTGCGATGGAGCTCCGTATGCCACGGCAAACTGGCTGACACTGACGGCGGCGGTGCACAAATGCTGCGCAGCTAGCGCCATTCGACGGCCAACACCGCGGTTCCTGGTGTGTCCGCTGTGCCGTGCGTGTGATCATTGCTTGTACAGCTCTCTCGCAGTGTCCGGAGCAATTATGGTGGGTCTGACACACCGGTGTCAATGTGTTCTTTTTTCCATTTCCAGGAGTGTATAATATGTGGGGTTCACCAACGGATGTCACGTACGTACCGTTTCAAGAAGCTAGGCATTTTAACTGTGCCTTCACAATACATATTTATGCTAACGAATTACGTCATTAATAATCCGTCACAACTTGGGAAGAACAGTGATGTCCATACCTACAACACTAGATTCGAAAATGACCGTTATTACCCAGTGTTGAAGCTGTCAGTGACTCACAGAAGACTTCAACAAGCAACAATACATTTTCTGATCATTTACTCAATAACATAAAATTTCTGACAGGTACCAAAGCCCAAGTTTTAAATATAATTTCAAATTATTTCTCCTGGACAAATTTTTCTGTTGGCTTGACGAATTTCTACTTAAAAACTGATAGCCAGTAAAAAACAAAGTTCTTAAGTGTAGTTGTAAGAGTATGAATAGAAAGATAATGTTTTCATTAATTTTCAACACTAATCATGTATACATGTATTGTAAACTGACTTGTTCCAAATCATTTCGATAAAAGAATCGTTCAAATGATCTATGATACATGTGACTAAAATTGCTACACCACGAAGATGACGTGCTATAGACGCGAAATTTAACCGACAGGAAGAAGATGCGGTGATATGCAAATGATAAGCTTTTCAGAGCGTTCACACAACGTTGGCACCGGTGGCGACACCTACAACGTGCTGACATGAGGAAAATTTCAAACTGATCTCCCATACGCAAACAGCAGTTGATCGGCGTTGCCTGGTGAAACGTTATTGTGATGCCTCGTCTAAGGAGGAGGAATGCGTACCATGACGTTTCCGACTTTGATAAAGGTCGGACTGTAGCCTATCGCGATTGCGGTTTATCCTATCGCGACATTGCTGCTAGCGTTGGTCGAGATCCAATGACTGTTAGCAGAATATGGAATCGGTCGGTTCAGGAGGGTAATACGGAACGCCGTGCCGGATCCCAACGCCGTCGTAACGCTAGCAGTCGAGATGACAGGCATCTTATCCGCATGTCTGTAACGGATTGTGCAGCCACGTGTCGGTCACTGAGAACAGTTCGACGACGTTTGCAGCAGCGTGCACTATTAGCTCGGTAACCACAGCTGCGGTTACCTTTGACGCTGCATCACAGACAGGAGCGCCTGCGATGGTATACTCAACGGCGAACCTGGGTGCACGAATGGCAAAACGTCATTTTTTCGGATAAATCCAGGTTCTGTTTACAGCATCATGATGGTCGCATCCGTGTTTGGCGATATCGCGGTGAAGGCACATTGGAAGCGTGTATTCGTCATCGCCATACCGGCGTATCACCCGGCGTGATGGTATGGGGTGCCATTGGTTACACGTCTCGGTCACCTCTTGTTCGCATTGACGCCACGTAGCGCTCTGTATGAAAATCACTGGCTGTGCTGTGTGCAGCTTGTGGTTAGTTTGCATTGTTGTCTGCCATTGTAGTGTTGGGCAGCTGGATGTTAGCAGCGCATAGCGTTGCGCAGTTGGAGGTGAGCCGCCAGCAGTGGTGGATGTGGGGAGAGAAATGGCGGAGTTTTGAAATTTGTAAGACTGGATGCCATGAACTGCTATATATATTATGATTTTTCAACACTGTTAAGGTAAATACATTGTTTGTTCTCTATTAAAATCTTTCATTTGCTAACTATGCCTATCAGTAGTTAGTGCCTTCAGTAGTTTGAATCTTTTATTTAGCTAGCAGTATTGGCGCTCGCTGTATTGCAGTAGTTCGAGTAACGAAGATTTTTGTGAGGTAAGTGATTTGTTTAAGGTATAGGTTAATGTTAGTTAGGGCCATTCTTTTGTAGGGATTATTGAAAGTCAGATTGGTTGCGCTAAAAATACTGTGTGTCAGTTTAAGCACAGTCATGTATAATTTTTCAAAGGGGACGTTTCAACGTTACATTTCAGGTATGTTACGACCTGTGGCTCCAACCTTCATTCTATCCCTGCGAAACCCTACATTTCAGCAGGATAATGCACGACCGCATGTTGCAGGTCCTGTACGGGCCTTTCTGGATACAGAAAATGTTCGACTGCTGCCCCGGCCAGCACATTCCCCAGATCTCTCACCAATTGGAAACGTCTGGTCAATGGTGGCCGAGCAACTGGCTTGTCAGAATACGCCAATCACTACTCTTGATGAACTGTGGTATCGTGTTGAAGCTGCATGGGCAGCTGTACCTGTACACGCCATCCGAGCTCTGTTTGACTCAATGCCCAGGCGTATCACGGTCGTTATTACGGCCAGAGGTGGTCGTTCTGTGTACTGATTTCTCAGGATCTATGCACCCAAATTGCGTGAAAATGTAATCACATGTCAGTTGTACTATAATATATTTGGCCAATGAATACGTGTTTATCATCTGCATTTCTTCTTGGTGTAGCAATTTTAATGGCCAGTAGTGTAATTAACAAGCTGAATGGAGGATTTCTAGGTAGGGAGGACACAGCATATTATATTGAAGAGAGAGTCGTAGAAGTGGAAGTAACTTCAGGTTGCCCCAGGGAAGTGCGTTTTGCGCATGAGGGGTGCAGACACCGTTGAGTGCCAGGATGATTGTCTCAGAATGGCGTGGGCAGGATGGTGGGTTGCTCCTGGGCGGTAGTGGAATCAGAACAGCTCAGTTAGCAATAACATTCGTTATTCAGCAAGACACTCGCTGGCGGCGGTGACTAAGTGGCGTGCGTAGACCTTGTAACGCCGGAAATGCATATCCTCCTATTTCCATCTATTGTACTATAAATTTGTTTTCCTTATTTTTGTTACCTGAATATATAACATTTCTGTGTCTTCGTATATTGTAACTGTTTTACTATATATATATATATATATATATATATATATATATATATATATATATATATATATATGCATTTATGTCGATGTATAATTGGTTTGTTTCGTAAATATTATTTGTATTTTTACGCTGGGTCTTGCCTAGGGAAAACTGCTAACGAACGATTACATCGATAGGTCGTGTGAAGAATCAAAGTGTGTAGGATCTTTGGTAGGGTTAACTCTGCCGCGTGGAGCGCGGGCAGGGCCGTTGGAGTCTGGCTGGAGTAGCGAGTGGAGCAGGTGTGTTCTGTGACGCTCCCGCGAGTTGCCGCGCTTTCGGGGTTTGGCAGCATGTAATTGCGCTCGACTCGCGATGATAGTTTCTGACATGGTATCGCGGACGGGAAGCATTAGCTGGCGCACATCAAGAGCCCGTTTTCGTTTGGTGACCGTGTCGAGAAGAAGGCGCGCCAACATCCAGCTTCTGCAACAGCGACGGCCGACAATGAGTGACTGTCGCCACCTCCTCGATCGACGGCTTCAAAACTTCAATCAACCAGAGGAAGACTAAAAGCACGTAAAGTTTCAGAACTGTATGGCAGACCTCAGCTTTTCAAATTGTTCCATTTGCCTCGCAAAATTACAGCAACTTAGCATGAACCTTTGTTGCTCATTGTCCCAATTGCATTGCCAAGCAGGGCCCCTTCCTTTTCCGAAATGAACCCGAGTGTCGTTGAAATTCAAACGCCAGCATAATTCCATTTCACTGCTTTAATCTCAAAGTTCACTTTAAGTATTCATAGCTGGCTACAATAGTTAGATTACACAAGCACAAATTAAGAGTGCGAGTTTTGTTACCGTATTTTAGCTTACCTGTGACTGCAGCTCAGCTTGGTACGTACTAAATTTTACTATTGTTAATTGTTCAGAATCGTTTAACTCAAGTTCAAAGTTAAATCTCTTCTTTCTAAATTGCGTAGATTCAAGTAGCTTTAGAAATGATTGTTGAGGTAGTCCAAGACTAACTGTATTTCGATGTGCTTCAGAAAGAAAGCTCACTATTAACTTCAGTCACTAAATTAACTTTCGATTTTCCGGTTTCATTAATTCTTTTGCTAAATTAAGTGTAGCGGAATTTATTACTTCTGACAAACTTTCAGTTTTCACACTACACGTGTCAACCTTCAGTTGCCACGCTTCCAGTGCTAATTATATGTGTAATAACCTTTCTTTTTCAGTTATTATAGTAATTGTCCATAGGACTGGCGACCGTAATTTCCCCCAAATCTCAAATATCTAATTACCGCTAGTTGATTGTTAACGTAACGGCCGCACATTTACTTTCTTTATTAACTTTATCCCTATTTCAAAATTAATTTCCACCAGTTTCACTTGCATTATTCCTTTCATTTAGATGTAACCCTTTCCTTCCGCTTTACCGACAGGTTAACTTCGGTGACGATTGCTTTTCCAAAATTCCCATTAGGTACACGCGGTTTCATTTTTCACTGTCATTAAGGTCGATAAGTGAGGGGGAGGTTACAACCTCCAGGCAGCAATTGCCACCTCAGCACAACCAACACAGGTGTGTGTCGCACGCTGCAGTGGCAGGACGCAGGACGCCAAAGTGGTGCCTCAGAGAAGTGGTGGTGGCTGGTGTGGCCTTGCAGACACACGGGGTCCACGAGAAGGACACGCCCCACAACGAGCTTGTGACGTCACACTAGTCGCCTCGTCCGCCGTACTTCGCGAAAGCTCGGTTCCTGTGCAGGGCATACAGGAAGTCAATATGTCGATGAAGAGGTACCCACTGAAGGTCGTAACTCTGCCGTGTGCTATCGAGAGTCTGCGTGAAGTTAAAAACACAGTTAAGTTTCATTAAACTCGTTTGAAATACACTCCTGGAAATTGAAATAAGAACACCGTGAATTCATTGTCCCAGGAAGGGGAAACTTTATTGACACATTCCTGGGGTCAGATACATCACATGATCACACCGACAGAACCACAGGCACATAGACACAGGCAACAGAGCATGCACAATGTCGGCACTAGTACAGTGTATATCCACCTTTCGCAGCAATGCAGGCTGCTATTCTCCCATGGAGACGATCGTAGAGATGCTGGATGTAGTCCTGTGGAACGGCTTGCCATGCCATTTCCACCTGGCGCCTCAGTTGGACCAGCGTTCGTGCTGGACGTGCAGACCCCGTGAGACGACGCTTCATCCAGTCCCAAACATGCTCAATGGGGGACAGATCCGGAGATCTTGCTGGCCAGGGTAGTTGACTTACACCTTCTAGAGCACGTTGGGTGGCACGGGATACATGCGGACGTGCATTGTCCTGTTGGAACAGCAAGTTCCCTTGCCGGTCTAGGAATGGTAGAACGATGGGTTCGATGACGGTTTGGATGTACCGTGCACTATTCAGTGTCCCCTCGACGATCACCAGTGGTGTACGACCAGTGTAGGAGATCGCTCCCCACACCGTGATGCCGGGTGTTGGCCCTGTGTGCCTCGGTCGTATGCAGTCCTGAGTGTGGCGCTCACCTGCACGGCGCCAAACACGCATACGACCATCATTGGCACCAAGGCAGAAGCGACTCTCATCGCTGAAGACGACACGTCTCCATTCGTCCCTCCATTCACGCCTGTCGCGACACCACTGGAGGCGGGCTGCACGATGTTGGGGCGTGAGCGGAAGACGGCCTAACGGTGTGCGGGACCGTAGCCCAGCTTCATGGAGACGGTTGCGAATGATCCTCGCCGATACCCCAGGAGCAACAGTGTCCCTAATTTGCTGGGAAGTGGCGGTGCGGTCCCCTACGGCACTGCGTAGGATCCTACGGTCTTGGCGTGCATCCGTGCGTCGCTGCGGTCCGGTCCCAGGTCGCCGGGCACGTGCACCTTCCGCCGACCACTGGCGACAACATCGATGTACTGTGGAGACCTCACGGCCCACGTGTTGAGCAATTCGGCGGTACGTCCACCCGGCCTCCCGCATGCCCACTATACGCCCTCGCTCAAAGTCCGTCAACTGCACATACGGTTCACGTCCACGCTGTCGCGGCATGCTACCAGTGTTAAAGACTGCGATGGAGCTCCGTATGCCACGGCAAACTGGCTGACACTGACGGCGGCGGTGCACAAATGCTGCGCAGCTAGCGCCATTCGACGGCCAACACCGCGGTTCCTGGTGTGTCCGCTGTGCCGTGCGTGTGATCATTGCTTGTACAGCCCTCTCGCAGTGTCCGGAGCAAGTATGGTGGGTCTGACACACCGGTGTCAATGTGTTCTTTTTTCCATTTCCAGGAGTGTAGTTACTCACTCCCCACTGCAAACGACTGCTGTCACTTGTAAGAACTGCAGTGTCACGTACTGTGACGTATGCACTGCACTCTTTCTCGTGAGCCTTGGCAGACGCTGGAGCGACATCAGGCCGTCAGTTCATCAGATGGGTATGGTGGACAGCCGACTGCTTCGTGTGGTCAGTCAGGCGAATAGCGCTCTGTCCTACAGACACCGAACCCCGTACAGTTTGGAGACGTCCAGAAGCGTATAGTTTGGAGACGTCCAGAAGCCGGATGAAGTCACTGTGGTGGTGGTGCCGTCTTGGTGGCGCCGGCTCGAGCCCCGATACCATCAGTTTTAATAGCGGTTTGTAGACTAGCAGATAGCAGATGATGTGGCTAGACATAGTAGAAATTGATTGGCCCACGTGGGACTGACGGCTTTCGTGGAATATGTCTCGATGTCAACAGTAGTTGAAGACAATGTACTACTGTGGTCAGAGCGCCGAGTTTTTATAGTGGTCCAGCTTTGCTGTGACAGGATCCATCTTTGGTCACATAGACGAATAAGGGAGCACAGCGCAGGAGCCGTGGAATGAGGAAATTCAGCTCGGCGCCGTAGTCTACTTGGGTCTTGCATCATGCTGTGTCAGCAATATTCCAGCTGTCGGCTGCTGGATTTCATAGGCTGCTCGCTTGCGCGCCTCTTCACAGTTTGTGAAGTTTGCACGGAGATGCGTTCTCACAACAGCTGGGATGCTCAGAATACATGTTCTCTGCTACTGCTCCTTCAATGTTAATACTAACAATAGACTGTTCATATACACTACTGGCCATTAAAATTGCTACACCAAGAAGAAATACAGGTGATAAACAGGTATTCATTGGATAAATATATTATACTAGAACTGACATGTGACTACATTTTCACACAATTTGGGTGCATAGATCCTGAGAAATGAGTACCCAGAACAACCACCTCTGGCCGTAACAACTGCCTTGATACGCCTGGGCATTGAGTCAAACAGAGCTTGAATGGCGTGTGCAGGTACAGCTGCCCATGCAGCTTCAACACGATACCACAGTTCATCAAGAGTAGTGACTGGCGTATTGTGACGAGCCAGTTGCTCGGCCACCATTGACCAGATGTTTCCATTTGCTGAGAGTTCTGGAGAATGTGCTGGCCAGGGCAGCAGTCGAATATTTTCTGTATCCAGAAAGGCCCGTACAGGACCTGCAACATCCGATCGTGCATTATCCTGCTGAAATGTAGGGTTTCGCAGGCATCGAATGAAGGGTAGAGCCACGGGTCGTAACACATCTGAAATGTAACGCCCACTGTTGAAAGTGCCGTCAATGCGAACAAGAGGTGACCGAGACGTGTAACCAGTGGCACCCCATACCATCACGCCGGGTGATACTTTAGTATGGCGATGACGAATACACGCTTCCAATGCGCGTTCACCGCGATGTCGCCAAACACGGATGCGACAATCATGATGCTGTAAACAGAAGCTGGATTTATCCGAAAAAATGACGTTTTGCCATTCGTGCATCCAGGTTCGTCGTTGAGTACACCATCGCAGACGCTCCTGTCTGTGATGCAGCGTCAAGGGTAACCGCAGCCGTGGTCTCCGAGCTGATAGTCCGTGCTGCTGCAAACGTCGTCGAACTCTTCGTGCAGATGGTTGTTGTCTTGCATACGTCCCCTATCTGTTGACTCAGGGATCGAGACGTGGCTGCACGACCCGTTACAGCCATGCGCCCGCATCTCGTGGTCGTGCGGTAGCGTTCTCGCTTCCCACGCCCGGGTTCCCGGGTTCGATTCCCGGCGGGGTCAGGGATTTTCTCTGCCTCGTGATGGCTGGGTGTTGTGTGCTGTCCTTCGGTTAGTTAGGTTTAAGTAGTTCTAAGTTCTAGGGGACTTATGACCACAGCAGTTGAGTCCCATAGTGCTCAGAGCCATTTGAACCATTTTTGAACAGCCATGCGGATAAGATGCCTGTCATCTCGACTGCTAGTGATACGGCCGTTGGGATCCAGCACGGCGTTCCGTATACCCTACTGAACCCACCGATTCCATATTCTGCTAACAGTCATTGGATCTCGACCAACGCGAGCAGCAATGTCGCGATACGATAAACCGCAATCGCGATGGGGTACAATCCGACCTTTATCAATGTCGGAAACGTGACGGTATGCATTTCTCCTCTTTACACGAGGCATCACAACAACGTTTCACCAGGCAACGCCGGTCAACTGCTGTTCGTGTATGAGAAATCGGTTGGAAACTTTCCACATGTCAGCACGTTGTAGGTGTCGCCACCTGCGCCAACGTTGTGTGAATGCTATGAAAAGCTAATCATTTGCATATCCCAGCATCTTCTTCCTGTCGGTTAAATTTCGCGTCTGTAGCACGTCATCTTCGTGATGTAGCAATTTTAATGGCCAGTAGTGTATGATGCAGTTACCTACACTGACGGAAAAAAAGTCCTGGTACCAGGAAGGAATTTTGAGGGATAAACGAACGTTGGTGGACGTGTTTCTACATCTGAAAGATGTTAAGAAATTTCTCTTCTTGAGAAACGATTTCCTTGCCATTGCCAGTCTATTTTATATCCTCTCTACTTCGACCATCATTAGTTATTTTACTCCCTAAATAGCAAAACTCCTTTACTACTTTAACTGTCTCATTTCCTAATCTAATTCCCTCAGCATCACCCGATTTAATTTGACTGCATTCCATTATCCTCGTTTTGCTTTTGTTGATGTTGATCTTATATCCTCCTTTCAAGACACTGTCCATTTCGTTCAACTGCTCATCCAAGTCCTTTGCTGTCTCTGACAGAATTACAATGTCATCGGCGAACCTCAAAGTTTTTACTTCTTCTCCATGAATTTTAATACCTACTCCGAATTTTTCTTTTGTTTCCTTTACTGCTTGCTCAATATACAGATTGAATAACATCGGGGAGAGGCTACAACCCTGTCTCACTCCTTTACCAACCACTGCTTCCCTTTCATGCCCCTCGACTCTTATAACTGCCATCTGCTTTCTGTACAAATTGTACGAGTAAATAGCCTTTCGCTTCTTGTATTTTACCCCTGCCACCTTCAGAATTTGAAAGAGAGTATTCCAGTTAACGTTGTCAAAAGCTTTCTCTAAGTCTACAAATGCTAGAAACGTAGGTTTGCCTTTTCTTAATCTTTCTTCTAAGATAAGTTGTAAGGTTAGTATTGCCTCACGGAATCCAAACTGATCTTCCCCGAGGTCCACTTCTACCAGTTTTTCCATTCGTCTGTAAAGAATTCGAGTTAGTATTTTGCAGCTGTGACTTATTAAACTGATAGTTCGGTAATTTTCACATCTGTTAACACCTGCTTTCTTTGGGATTGGAATTATTATATTCTTCTTGAAGTCTGTGGGTATTTCGCCTGTCTCATACATCTTGCTCACCAGATGGTAGAGTTTTGTCATGACTGGCTCTCCCAAGGCCATCAGTAGTTCTAAAGGAATGTTGTCTACTCCCGGGGCCTTGTTTCGACTCAGGTCTTTCAGTGCTCTGTCAAACTCTTCACGCAGTATCTTATCTTCCATTTCACCTTCATCTACATCCTCTTCCATTTCCATAATATTGTCCTCAAGTACATCGCCCTTGTATAAACCCTCTATATACTCCTTCCACCTTTCTGCCTTCCCTTCTTTGCTTAGAACTGGGTTGCCATCTGAGCTCTTGATATTCATACATGTGGATCTCTTCTCTCCAAAGGTCTCTTTAATTTTCCTGTAGGCAGTATCTATCTTACCCCTAGTGAGACAAGGCTATACATCCTTACATTTGTCCTCTAGCCATCCATGCTTAGCCATTTTGCACTTCCTGTCGATCTCATTTTTGAGACGTTTGTATTCCTTTTTGCCTGCTTCATTTACTGCATTTTTATATTTTCTCCTTTCATCAATTAAATTCAATATTTCTTCTGTTACCCAAGGATTTCTATTAGCCCTCGTCTTTTTAGCTACTTGATCGTCTGCTGCCTTCACTACTTCATCCCTCAGAGCCACCCATTCTTCTTCTACTGTATTTCTTTCCCCCATTCCTGTCAATTGTTCCCTTATGCTCTCCCTGAAACTCTCTACAACCTCTGGTTCTTTCAGTTTATCCAGGTCCCATCTCCTTAAATTCCCACCTTTTTGCAGTTTATCCAGTTTCAATCTGCAGTTCGTAACCAATAGATTGTGGTCAGAATCCACATCTGCCCCTGGAAATGTCTTACAATTTAAAACCTGATTCCTAAATCTCTGTCTTACCATTATATAATCTATCTGATACCTTTTAGTATCTCCAGGATTCTCCCAGGTATACAACCTTCTTTTATGATTCTTGAACCAAGTGTTAGCTATGATTAAGTTATGCTCTGTGCAAAATTCTACAAGGCGGCTTCCTCTTTCATTTCTTCCCCCCAATCCATATTCACCTACTATGTTTCCTTCTCTCCCTTTTCCTACTGACGAATTCCAGTCACTCATGACTATTAAATTTTCGTCTCCCTTCACTACCTGAATAATTTCTTTTATCTCGTCATACATTTCATCAATTTCTTCATCATCTGCAGAGCTAGTTGGCATATAAACTTGTACTACTGTAGTAGGCAGGGGCTTTGTGTCTATTAGGCCACAATAATGCGTTCACTCTGCTGTTTGTAGTACCTAACCCGCACTCCTATTTTTTTATTCATTATTAAACCTACTCCTGCATTACCCCTATTTGATTTTGTATTTATAAATCTGTAATCACCTGACCAAAAGTCTTGTTCCTCCTGCCACCGAACTTCACTAATTCCCACTATATCTAACTTTGACCTATACATTTCCCTTTTTAAATTTTCTAACCTACCTGCCCGATTAAGGGATCTGACATTCCACGCTCCGATCCGTAGAATGCCAGTTTTCTTTCTCCTGATAACGACTTCCTCTTGAGTAGTCCCCGCCCGGCGATCCGAATGGGGGACTATTTTACCTCCGGAATATTTTACCCAAGAGGACGCCATCATCATTTAATCATACAGTAAAGCTGCATGTCCTCGGGAAAAATTACGGCTGTAGTTTCCCCTTGCTTTCAGCCGTTCGCAGTACCAGCACAGCAAGGCCGTTTTGGTTAATGTTACAAGGCCAGATCAGTCAATCATCTAGACTGTTGCCCCTGCAACTACTGAAAAGGCTGCTGCCCCTCTTCAGGAACCACATGTTTGTCTGGCCTCTCAACAGATACCCCTCCGTTGTGGTTGCACCTACGGTACGGCCATCTGTATTGCTGAGGCACGCAAGCCTCCCCACCAACGGCAAGGCAACGGCAAGGTCCATGGTTCATGGGGGAAGTGGCGTATTTTATTCTCCACAATTAGAGTCTCTAGAATCTTTTTATTATTTTCGCAAAGATAGATCGTGAAAGCTTGGCACGATCTGGATATTCTTCAGCATATAACCGCACCGCTCGTCTAATACACTGACGATCCAGAGATACTTGTACCCCTGCCTAATATCGTGTAGGGCACCCGCCAGCACGCAGAAGTGCCGCAACACGACGTGGCATAGACTCGACTAATGTCTGGAGAAGTGCTGGAGGGAACTGACACCACGAATCCTGCAGGTCCGCCCATAAATCTGTAAGAGTACGATGGGGTGGAGATCTCTTCTGAACAGCACGTTGCATTGCATCAGACACATGCTCAATAACGTTGATGTGGGGAGTTTGGTGGCCAGCGGAAGTGTTTAAACTGAGAAGAGTGTTCCTGGAGCCACTCCGTAGCAATTCTGGACCTGTGGTTTGTTGCATTGTCCTGCTGGGATTGCCTAAGTCAGTCGGAGTGCGTAGTGCACAATGGACATGAATCGATGCAGGTGATTAGACAGGATGTTTACTTAAGCGTCGCCGCGCGGGATTAGCCGAGCGGTCTTGGGCGCTGCAGTCATGGACTGTGCGGCTGGTCCCGGCGGAGGTCGAAGTCCTCCCTCGGGCATGAGTGTGTGTGTTTGTCCTTAGGATACTTTAGGTTAAGTAGTGTGTAAGCTTAGGGACTGATGACCTTAGCAGTTAAGTCCCATAAGATTTACCACACATTTGAACATTTGAACTTAGGCGTCACCTGTCAGAGTAGTATCTAGACTTATCAGGGACCCACATCACTCCAACTGCACACGCCCTACTCCATTACAGAACCTCCACTATGTAACGGAACCCATTAAAGGCTTTACTTTACCGAAGTATGCGATACCCTCCAAATTCAACCAGTTTAACGAGTATTTATGATTATAGAAAAGATATTGTGTATGTTAACAATTATTGCATAACATGTCTCCATAAAAAGTCAACCCATTAAATTATACTGAATAACTGACCCACAAAAAAGTTAATATCACTTGATCACTGATACAGCAAATGTCATCATGTAAGTTCATCTTAAATAATTAATATGAAGTACAGAAAATAGTGGCCAACTTACGTATTTTGGATCTCCTTAAATAAAAATCACCCAGTGAAACCTATTTGTTCACTAGGACCGTTTTCACTCAGTATTCACGTAAACACTCCTATTTCAGACGAAAACCAATGTAATTCTTAATCATTCATGTTATTTACTTATTTATGCAAATTAGAGAAGTCAATTGACAAACTTCTAGAAAACGGCCTTTTTCTAACAAAGAATTATTCTGTCAAGTCAACAAATCTGTCTGTCATTTTAATAACCTGTTAAATTATGTCACTCGATATAAATTAATAACTTTTCTGCACAAATTACGATAACAGATGTACATGTGACTTATAAACTATATCTCTTTTTAGTAGTTCTTTGACAAGGTTATAAATATAAGCAGCAAGAAGGGTCGGGAGCGGAGTCTGAATGTCACTTTGGTAAAGTGTATGTGTGTTACTGTTCGAGGTGGATAAACATCGCAAAGAACATGTAAAAGAAGTGCTACTTTGTGTTGTGTCATTGTCTTTGGTGGGCAGTGTAATTAAGATGGCCACCAGAGTACTAAATATTTGAAGTTTAAATATTTGTCGGTTTCGCTCATTATTTACCATCAAAAGCACATCAAAAACGCGGGACCTCATCTTTTTACCCCTAGACAACCAGATTTAGAGCCAGCATCAGCATCGAGACACAGCAGCGATCCAGCAAGCAGCAGGAATTACCACAATGCATTTTAATGGCGCCAACCTAACATCAAGTGCTATCAAGCTCTGTAAACGGGAGTGAAATAGTGCGATTATAGCAATATCTACGACTAGATGACCATTATAACTAGCTTTAAGAGTCCCCTGCTGACATGTGGGATCCAGGGATTCGTCAAGTTTGACTCCATACCCGTACACGTCCATCAGCTCGGTACAATTTGAAACGAGACTCGTCCGACCAGGCAACACGTTTCCAGTCATCAACAGTCCAATGTCGGTGTTGACGGGTGCAGGCGAGGCATAAAGCGTTGTGTCGTGCAGTCATCAAGGGTACACGAGTGGGCCTTAGGCTCCAAAACCCCATATCGATGATGTTGCGTCGAATGGTTCGCACGCCGACACTTGTTAATGACCGAGCGAGGTGGCGCAGTGGTTAGACACTGGACTCGCATTCGGGAGGACGACGGTTCAATCCCGCGTCCGGCCATCCTGATTTAGGTTTTCCGTGATTTCCCTAAATCGCTCCAGGCAAATGCCGGGTTGGTTCCTTTCAAAGGGCACGGCCGACTTCCTTCCCCATCCTTCCCTAGTCTGATGAGACCGATGACCTCGCTGTCTGGTCTCCTTCCCCCAACAAACCAACCAACCAACTTGTTAATGGCCCAGCATTGAAATATGCAACAATTTGCGGAAGGGGTGCACTTCCGTCACGTTGAACGATTCACTTCACTCATCGTTGGTCCCGTTCTTGCAGGATCTTTACCCGGCCGCATTGATGTCGGAGATTTGATGTTTTACCGGATTCCTGATATTGACGACACACTCGTGAAATGGTCGTACGGGAAAATGCCCACTTTATCGCTACCTAGGAGACTCTGTGTCCCATCGCTCGTACGTCTACTACAATACCAGGTTCAAACTCACTTAAATCTTGATTACCTGCCATTGTAGCAGCAGTAACTGATCTGACAACTGCGCCAGACTCTTGTCGTCTTATATAGGCGTTGCCGACCGCAGCGCCGTACCGCCCCCCCCCCCCCCCAATCTGCCCTTGGCTGTGGTGTGTTATCTTCGTGTCGACTTTTTAGTGCAGTGTTTCCACTGAGTGTTTTTCCAGTGAGTGTTCAGTGTTGTACGTCTTTTCCGAAGTGTTGCGAACGGATTTCATACTGTCGCTGGGTGTGCTTTTTATATCTCTTGCGAATAGAAACTAGACTGTCGCCGTGTTTTTTTTTTATTTGTCTGTCTACTATTTTACCTGTATGCTTCCTGTGTATTTTATTACCATCGCCAACCCTTTGTTTTATGTTTTAACTTTGCACAGTTTTCCCCCGTTTTACAATTTAAGTCACCGTTATATCGCCTGCTTTTATTCTTTCTTATCTTCTTCTTATATTTTAAAAATTCTGTAGGCTGAAGAGCAGCGTCTTAACGTCTTAAGCTGCTGCCAGCCCGCACCCTGCGGGCGGGGGAATCGAAATTCAATAAAGGAAAAAAAAAAGTAGCGCCGTATTCTGCCTGTTTACATATCTCTGTATTTGAATATACATGCCTGTACCAGTTTCTCTGACGCTTCAGTATAGTTTGGCGACGTTTGCCATAAGGCTTATTCATTTTTTCAACTGTCTTTTACATTGTGAATGCGTCAATAGCTTTACGAGCAAGTTATTGTTCAACGGCAGAATACAGGCTGATGGGCTTGAGTCGTACAGGTAAACACAAGAACTATACTTCAGTAACGAGTTTGCTTACTTTGGGTATAATAGGTCGCGTGGTACAGAATGTTTCAGGCGCTGTAGCTATTTTCTTTGGCTGGTACGATTTCAAAACCGGCATGTTGAAGCGATCTGCATATCGGGTGAATGAGATAATTCGCCCCCTCGCTGAATCACCGTCTGTTGCGTGGCGGCGGGTGCTTTGCTCAGAATCTGCCGCACCAGCCTGAGGGCCGCGCCGGTGCGGAACATTACGGCTGGGGGAAAGTATTTTCGTCGGTTTTACTGCTTCCTGTTAATCGGCGCCGTCGAACTGTTCCCGGAAGAAAAAGGGAGGAAAACGAAGGGAACGACGCGATGGCTGTAGCGAGCCGCCATAAATCTGCGGTCCTCCCTTCCCCTCTGGCGACCCCGACGTTACGTTCCCCTGTCGATGGACGCTGCGGCTCGTAAGCTACACGAAACAGGCTCCCGGTGATCTCACACGCGGCGTACAAGCGTTAGAACTCAACGTCTGCTGTGCCTCTAATGTTCGTAGGGAAAATACGCCTGCAGACGTACGGGAGGTCCTGATAATTAGTGCTACTGCAAGCATGAACCATGGACCTTGCCGTTGGTGGGGAGGCTTGCGTGCCTCAGCGATACAGATGGCCGTACCGTAGGTGCAACCACAACGGAGGGGTATCTGTTGAGAGGCCAGACAAACATGTGGTTCCTGAAGAGGGGCAGCAGCCTTTTCAGTAGTTGCAGGGGCAACAGTCTGGATGATTGACTGATCTGGCCTTGTAACATTAACCAAAAGGGCCTTGCTGTGCTGGTACTGCGAACGGCTGAAAGCAAGGGGAAACTACAGCCGTAATTTTTCCCGAGGACATGCAGCTCTACTGTATGATTAAATGATGATGGCGTCCTCTTGGGTAAAATATTCCGGAGGTAAAATAGTCCCCCATTCGGATCTCCGGGCGGGGACTACTCAAGAGGACGTCGTTATCAGGAGAAAGAAAACTGGCGTTCTACGGATCGGAGCGTGGAATGTCAGATCACTTAATCGGGCAGTAGGTTAGAAAATTTGAAAAGGGAAATGGATAGGTTAAAGTTAGATATAGTGGGAATTAGTGAAGTTCGGTGGCAGGAGGAACAAGACTTTTGGTCAGGTGATTACAGGGTTATAAATACAAAATCAAATAGGGGTAATGCAGGAGTAGGTTTAATAATGAATAAAAAAATAGGAGTGCGGGTTAGCTACTACAAACAGCATAGTGAACGCATTATTGTGGCCAAGATAGACACAAAGCCCATGCCTACTACAGTAGTACAAGTTTATATGCCAACTAGCTCTGCAGATGATGAAGAAATAGATAAAATGTATGACGAGATAAAAGAAATTATTCAGGTAGTGAAGGGAGACGAAAATTTAATAGTCATGGGTGACTGGAATTCGTCAGTGGGAAAAGGGAGAGAAGGAAACATAGTAGGTGAATATGGATTAGGGGGAAGGAATGAAAGAGGAAGCCGCCTTGTAGAATTTTGCACAGAGCATAACTTAATCATAGCTAACACTTGGTTCAAGAATCATGAAAGGAGGCTGTATACATGGAAGAAGCCAGGAGATACTGACAGGTTTCAGATAGATTATATAATGGTAAGACAGAGATTTAGGAACCAGGTTTTAAATTGTAAGACATTTCCTGGGGCAGATGTGGATTCTGACCACAATCTATTGGTTATGAACTGCAGATTGAAACTGAAGAAACTGCAAAAAGGTGGGAATTTAAGGAGATGGGACCTGGATAAACTGAAAGAACCAGAGGTTGTAGAGAGTTTCAGGGAGAGCATAAGGGAACAATTGACAGGAATGGGGGAAAGAAATACAGTAGAAGAAGAATGGGTAGCTCTGAGGGATGAAGTAGTGAAGGCAGCAGAGGATCAAGTAGGTAAAAAGACGAGGGCTAATAGAAATCCTTGGGTAACAGAAGAAATATTGAAGTTAATTGATGAGAGGAGAAAATATAAAAATGCAGTAAATGAAGCAGGCAAAAAGGAATACAAACGTCTCAAAAATGAGATCGACAGGAAGTGCAAAATGGCTAAGCAGGGATGGCTAGAGGACAAATGTAAGGATGTAGAGGCTTGTCTCACTAGGGGTAAGATAGATACTGCCTACAGGAAAATTAAAGAGACCTTTGGAGAGAAGAGAACCACTTGTATGAATATCAAGAGCTCAGATGGAAACCCAGTTCTAAGCAAAGAAGGGAAGGCAGAAAGGTGGAAGGAGTATATAGAGGGTCTATACAAGGGAGATGTACTCGAGGACAATATTATGGAAATGGAAGAGGATGTAGATGAAGACGAAATGGGAGATAAGATACTGCGTGAAGAGTTTGACAGAGCACTGAAAGACCTGAGTCGAAACAAGGCCCCGGGAGTGGACAACATTCCACTAGAACTACTGATGGCCTCGGGAGAGCCAGTCATGACAAAACTCTACCATCTGGTGAGCAAGATGTATGAGACAGGTGAAATACCCTCAGACTTCAAGAAGAATATAATAATTCCAATCCCAAAGAAAGCATGTGTTGACAGATGTGAAAATTACCGAACTATCAGTTTAATAAGTCACAGCTGCAAAATACTTACGCGAATTCTTTACAGACGAATGGAAAAACTGGTAGAAGCCGACCTCGGGGAAGATCAGTTTGGATTCCGTAGAAATGTTGAAACACGTGAGGCAATACTGACCTTACGACTTATCTTAGAAGAAAGATTAAGAAAAGGCAAACCTGCGTTTCTAGCATTTGTAGACTTAGAGAAAGCTTTTGACAATGTTGACTGGAATACTCTCTTTCAAATTCTGAAGGTGGCAGGGGTAAAATACAGGGAGCGAAAGGCTATTTACAATTTGTACAGAAACCAGATGGCAGTTATAAGAGTCGAGGGGCATGAAAGGGAAGCAGTGGTTGGGAAAGGAGTGAGACAGGGTTGTAGCCTCTCCCCGATGTTATTCAATCTGTATATTGAGCAAGCAGTAAAGGAAACAAAAGAAAAATTCGGAGTAGGTATTAAAATTCATGGAGAAGAAGTAAAAACTTTGAGGTTCGCCGATGACATTGTAATTCTGTCAGAGACAGCAAAGGACTTGGAAGAGCAGTTGAACGGAATGGACAATGTCTTGAAAGGAGGATATAAGATGAACATCAACAAAAGCAAAACGAGGATAATGGAATGTAATCAAATTAAGTCGGGTGATGCTGAGGGAATTAGATTAGGAAATGAGACACTTAAAGTAGTAAAGGAGTTTTGCTATTTAGGGAGTAAAATAACCGATGATGGTCGAAGTAGAGAGGATATAAAATGTAGACTGGCAATGGCAAGGAAAGTGTTTCTCAAGAAGAGAAATTTGTTAATATCGAGTATAGATTTAGGTGTCAGGAAGTCGTTTCTGAAAGTATTTGTATGGAGTGTAGCCATGTATGGAAGTGAGACATGGACGATAACTAGTTTGGACAAGAAGAGAATAGAAGCTTTCGAAATGTGGTGCTACAGAAGAATGCTGAAGATAAGGTGGGTAGATCACGTAACTAATGAGGAGGTATTGAATAGGATTGGGGAGAAGAGAAGTTTGTGGCACAACTTGACTAAAAGAAGGGATCGGTTGGTAGGACATGTTTTGAGGCATCAAGGGATCACAAATTTAGCATTGGAGGGCAGCGTGGAGGGTAAAAATCGTAGAGGGAGACCAAGAGATCAATACACTAAGCAGATTCAGAAGGATGTAGGTTGCAGTAGGTACTGGGAGATGAAGAAGCTTGCACAGGATAGAGTAGCATGGAGAGCTGCATCAAACCAGTCTCAGGACTGAAGACCACAACAACAACAACAACAACTGCAAGCAACGGAGAACACGATCGAGACATCGGGAAAAATGAATTTTATCTATAGTGGATGCTGTTGAACTCCGTGACTGTCCCTTTACAGGGTGTAGAAAAATTCCACTTTGGCCTATGTAGAACTGTGGGCAATTGTCACATAAAAGTTTGTAAATACCCGATTTGTGGTGGCATTGGTTATTTGTCTTATTGTTGCAGATGATGTGCTGTTGTAGCTTGCCGGCCGTTGTGACCGAGCGGTTCTAGGCGCTTCAGTCTGGAACTGCGCGACCACGACGGTTGCAGGTTCGAATCCTGCCTCGAGCATGGATGTGTGTGATGTCCTTAGGTTAGTTAGGTTTAAGGGGCTCCGGAACGCCCTATACTTGCAATGTTAAAATAACGCTTATAAATTACATCTTTCCTCACAAAGTATTTGAGGTAGGAAGTTGAACTTTTTACAGATTATTTATTGGAATATGGGCTACAACTTAACACAGGGATTTTACAAAATTTTAGTTCAGTTATTAAAGATGATTTTTTTTTCAATTGTAATGAAAATTCACAACATTTGTTTGCAATTTTTTATTTATATATTCAAAAATATACAGTTTTTTGGAAAAAGGCTGTGTTAAGTTATGCAGAAGGTACTGTGTAACATTTACTGAAAGTTTGAAACAAATATGTTTGGAAGATCCTTAGAAAACATGTAATTAGTATGAGAAAATAAAAGTTTTGGGAATCGAGCGACAAAGATTGGATTAACTTTTTAGTGCATTCCAGGTCCATAGGATGGATTATCTTCATCCTCTGCAAACTCCTCCTCCAGCTTCCTCTTGTTCCTCCTCCTGTTTACTCTTGCTTGTATTTCTAGACTCTTTACAGCCCTGTCTGCAGCCCGAAGGCGTTCCTTGTCTAAAGCAAGCATCGCTCGTACCATGTTAGAATCTATCTTCATTCCCATATTTCTAAATACCTTGCACCTTACAATGTCGCCATCATTGAAAGTCGCAACAGCATCATACACACCAAAGTGAAGTGTTTCTATTCCAACAAATACAGTCTTGGGGATTCTCGAGCAGATAACACTATTTACACTTTCATTGGGGTTTTGAGTTTTTCCGTGAATACACTTTCTCAACAGTTCAGGTGCTGCTAAGTCTCTGAAAATAGGTTTTATCACCTCCATTATTGCATGAGGCAGACTATGCTTATGAGTGTACATTTCACCAGTTAGCAATCCTTTGTTATATTTACACCAACTGTCTTCTTCTTTGGGACACAAGCTATGTTGGGGATTTTCATCGTGTTTATTGTTTACAGTAATAACACATACCTTTGGCTTTCCAACATTTCTCCTTTTCCTAAAAGCCTTCAGAGGATTTCTAATAACTTTACTTGTACTCATTATTATACTTCAACAAAACAGAGACTCAAGAAACAGAATTAATTACGAATATTTTCGAGATAACGACAGAGTAAATAAACATGAAACAATCGACAATCACACCAGCGATATATATTGAACCATCACAGGTTAGCCACAACACATACTTTATCTCACATCACTAAAATGTACCTGATGAACACGGACGTTAATAATAACACCATTTGACAGCAGTTTAACAGCGCCACAGTAGGTCACGCCCATGTAGAACACATTTCAAAAGAAATTTAAAATAGTTGTAGTCTTCGGAATTGAATAAATTATATATCTTTTAAAAGGTAATAGTCTGCAGATTCAGAAAACGAAAAAAAGTAAAAATTGAACTTTTCATGATTTTGAGCCTTTCCGGAGCCCCTTAAGTAGTTCTAAGTTGTAGGGGACTGATGACCTCAGATGTTAGGTCCCATTTGAAGCATTTGATTTTGACAGTGGGACAGAGATAACGTCAGAACTGGCTCCACACATTTTCTATCAGGGAGAGATCTAGGTGTTTCACTGGACGCAGCAGTACCTCAATATTGTGCAGGCAATAGAGACACGTGCCCTGCGTGGACAGGCATAGTCCTGTTGAAAAATACTACCACGATACTGTCTCATGAGAGATAATATACGAGGACGCGGTAGTCCATGATACACCGTTACGCCGTCTGAGATCCCTCAATCATTACCAACCGTGACCTACAGCCATACGCTATAGTTCCGCACACAATGAGTCGGGGCATAACACCTCTGGGCATCTCCAGAACGTTGGAAGCACGGGACGTCTCACGAGAGCGCCGCCATACTCCTGAAGATGATCACCCAGTGTAATGTGGAGGAGCACAGTTCACCGCCGTACATAATTCGACTCCATTCATCAACAGTCCACCCTTCCCAGTCATAGCACCACGCCAGACACAGCCTCGTGTGGTGTGGTGTTATCGAGAGCCTATGCGTGGGACGGTAATTCTCTTAAGCTCGTTCTACAAAAAATGGTTCAAATGACTCTGAGCACTATGGGACTCAACTGCTGAGGTCATTAGTCCCCTAGAACTTAGAACTAGTTAAACCTAACTAACCTAAGGACATCACAAACATCCATGCCCGAGGCAGGATTCTAATCTGCGACCGTAGCGGTCTTGCGGTTCCAGACTGCAGCGCCTTTAACCGCACGGCCACTTCGGCCGGCGAAGCTCGTTCTACACGGGACGCCTGAGCTTACACAACATTACCCATTATGTACCGGTTCCGCCGGGGTCTGCCATGTAGACAGGACCACTTGCACGAGATTCACACGTGTGATCGCTGTTAGGTGTGTAACGCCGGAAATGCATATCCTCCTGTTTCCCTCTATTGTACTATAATTTTTTCCAATTTTTGTTACCTGAATATATGACATTTCTGTGTCTTTACATATTGTAATTGTTTTACTATTTGTATATATATATTTATGCATTTATGTCGATGTATAATTGGTTTGTTTCGTAAATATTATTTGTATTTTTACGCTGGGTCTTGCCTAGGGAAAACTGCTATCGAACGATTACATCGATAGGTCGTGTGAAGAATCAAAGTGTGTAGGATCTTTGGTAGTGTTAACTCTGCCGCGTGGAGCGCGGGCAGGGAGAGTCTGGCTGGAGTAGCGAGTGGAGCAGGTGTGTTGTGTGTAGCTCCCGCGAGTTGCCGCGCTTTCGGGGTTGGGCAGCATGTAATTGCGCTCGACTTGCGATGATAGTTTCTGACATGGTGTTGCGGACGGGAAGCATTAGCTGGCGCACATCAAGAGCCCGTTTCGTCTGGTGACCGTGTCGAGAAGAAGGCGCGCCAACATCCAGCTTCTGCAACAGCGACGGCCGACAGTGAGTGACTGTCGCCACCTCCTCGATCGACGGCTTCAAACCTTCAATCAACCAACAAGGAAGACTAAAAGCACGTAAAGTTTCAGAACTGTATGGCAGACCTCAGCTTTTCAAATTGTTCCATTTGCCTCGCAAAATTACAGCAAGGTAGCATAAACCTTTGTTGCTCATTGTCCCAATTGCATTGCCAAGCATGGTCCCTTCCTTTTCCGAAATGAACCCGAGTGTCGTTGAAATTCAAACGCCAGCATAATTCCATTTCACTGCTTTAATTTCAAAGTTCACTTTAAGTATTCATAGCTGGCTACAATAGTTAGATTACACAAGCACAAATTAAGAGTGCTAGTTTTGTTACCGTATTTTAGCTTACCTGTGACTGCAGCTCAGCTTGGTACGTACTAAATTTTACTATTGTTAATTGTTCGGAATCATTTAATTCAAGTTCAAAGTTAAATCTCTTGTTTCTAAATTGCGTAGAGTCAAGTTGCTTTTGAAATGATTGTTGAGGTAGTCCAAGACTAACCGTATTTTACTGAATTTCGATGTGCTTCAGAAAGAAAGCTCACTATTAACTTCAGTCACTAAATTAGCTTTCGATTTTCCTGTTTTATTAATTCTTTTGTTAAATTCAGTCAGAGTGTAGCGAAATTTATTACTTCTGACAAACTTTCAGTTTTCACACTACACGTGTCAACCTTCAGTTGCCACGCTTCTAGTGCTAATTATATGTGTAATACCCTTTCTTTTTCAGTTACTATAGTCATTGTCCTTAGGACTGGCAGCCGTAATTTCCCCCAAATCTCAAATATCTAATTACCGCTAGTTGATTGTTAACGTAACGGCCGCACATTTACTTTCTTTATTAACTTTACCCCTTTTCAAAATTAATTTCCATCAGTTTCATTTGCAATTTTCCTTTCATTTAGATGTAACTCTTTCCTCCCTCTTTAACGACAGGTTAACTTCGGTGACGATTGCTTTTTTCCAAATTTCCATTAGGTACACGCGGTTTAATTTTTCACTGTCATTAAGGTCGATAAGTGAGGGGGAGGTTACAGGTGGAATGGGATGAATCATATTCTCACGGATGTTATGAATTTTCCCTGAAACATTTGAGCCTCATCTTTATCTTCGATAATGATGGAAGCTGAAGAAATGATGATGACGTTTGGTTTGTGGGGCGCTCAACTGCACGGTCATCAGCGCTCGTACAAGGTCCCTACTTTTACACCAATTTTTTTACACAGTATAATCTAGCCACTGTCACTAGTGATGATGATAAGATGATGATGATGATGATAATGAAACGACGAGGACAACATAAACACCCAGTTCCCGGGTGAAGCTGAAGAAATGAATTAAAAGGACTCGAACCAGGGTCTTTTTGCTTGTTACTCACAAATGCTGACCATTACAGCACCGGAGCACTATGGTCAATGGTGCTGCGCAAGCTACCCAAGTTTACAGGGAACGTAAGGTGCAAATACTAAGTTCGTGTTGGGGAGGACAAGCGACTTGGGCAGTTAATGGAGCTATATTGACCGTCGTGCAGCAGTGGAGTAATGGGCAGCATTTGTGCTCAGTTAACAAGAAGACCCCAAGTACGAGTTCCGCCTGTGCCACAATTTCTAATTCATTTCTTCAGCTTCCATCATTATCGTAGTTAAAGATGACACTTAAATGTCTCGGGGAAAATTTAATTATAAGATGTATAAGATCACCTATGGTACATGACTTCCCCATTATGTCCAACGCTGCGGTGTTATTCCAATGCCGGAGAGCCCTGGTAATAGCGACAATTTATGGAGAAAATAAGATAAAGATATGGAGTTTGTGCTGGGGGGGCATTCCACTTGGGTTGTTCGATCAGCAGTGTTGCTCATAGAGCTGTGGTGGTGCAATGGCCAGCATTTGAGTATTTGTGCCTTGTGGGCAAGAAGAAACGGATTCGAGTCCCGGCTGTAGCCCAAATTTTAATACATTTATTCAGTTTCTTTCATTATCGTACATATTCTCATGCACATGAAAGTGCTTGGCGCATGCGGAGACGATCGAGTGCGGAGCGGAACTGACAAATAGCGCGAAGTTCTTTTTGAATTGTGTCTCCTGCTCAACGAAATGCTGTAGTTCGTTCATCTCGTAAATACGAGGGCAGTTCAATAAGTATTGCAACACATTTTTTTTGTCGGCCAATTTTGGTTGAAAAAACCGGAAATTTCTTGTGGAATATTTTCAAACATTCCCGCTTCGTCTCGTATAGTTTCATTGACTTCCGACAGGTGGCAGCGCTGTACGGAGCTGTTAAAATGGCGTCTGTAACGGATGTGCGTTGCAAACAATGGGCAGTGATCGAGTTTCTTTTGGCGGAAAACCAGGGCATCTCAGATATTCATAGGCGCTTGCAGAATGTCTACGGTGATCTGGCAGTGGACAAAAGCACGGTGAGTCGTTGGGCAAAGCGTGTGTCATCATTGCCGCAAGGTCAAGCAAGACTGTCTGATCTCCCGCGTGCGGGCCGGCCGTGCACAGCAGTGACTCCTGCAATGGCGGAGCGTGCGAACACACCCGTTCGAGATGATCGACGGATCACCATCAAACAACTCAGTGCTCAACTTGACATCTCTGTTGGTAGTGCTGTCACAATTGTTCACCAGTTGGGATATTCAAAGGTTTGTTCCCGCTGGGTCCCTCGTTGTCTAACCGAACACCATAAAGAGCAAAGGAGAACCATCTGTGCGGAATTGCTTGCTCGTCATGTGGCTGAGGGTGACAATTTCTTGTCAAAGATTGTTACAGGCGATGAAACATGGGTTCATCACTTCGAACCTGAAACAAAACGGCAATCAATGGAGTGGCGCCACACCCACTCCCCTACCAAGAAAAGTTTAAAGCCATACCCTCAGCCGGTAAAGTCACGGTTACAGTCTTCTGGGACGCTGAAGGGGTTATTCTGTTCGATGTCCTTCCCCATGGTCAAACGATCAACTCTGAAGTGCATTGTGCTACTCTTCAGAAATTGAAGAAACGACTTCAGCGTGTTCGTAGGCACAAAAATCTGAACGAACTTCTCCTTCTTCATGACAACGCAAGACCTCAAACAAGTCTTCGCACCCGAGAGGAGCTCACAAAACTTCAGTGGACTGTTCTTCCTCATGCACCCTACAGCCCCGATCTCGCACCGTCGGATTTCCATATGTTTGGCCCAATGAAGGACGCAATCCGTGGGAGGCACTACGCGGATGATGAAGAAGTTATTGATGCAGTACGACGTTGGCTCCGACATCGACCAGTGGAATGGTACCGTGCAGGCATACAGGCCCTCATTTCAAGGTGGCGTAAGGCTGTAGCATTGAATGGAGATTACGTTGAAAAATAGTGTTGTGTAGCTAAAAGATTGGGGAATAACCTGGTGTATTTCAATGCTGAATAAAACAACCCCTGTTTCAGAAAAAAATGTGTTGCATTACTTATTGAACTGCCCTCGTAGTTCACGGGTGAAACGTCTGCGATAAGCATTCACAGCAATTTAAACGTTAAGACGCTTGTCCGAGGAAGTGAATTTAAATCAGTGATCTGGATCTGTGGAACTGCTCTTGTGTTCACTCGCACCTGAACCATAAAGTGTCTTCTCACGAAAGGAAAAGAGTGACTTAATACAGTAAATCAACATTGTCAACAGAAAAGAAACATTTCTATTAGCTTGTAGATGATTTACAACTTTTATAGTTAGGTTGTTCACACATGTAAGTGACTTAGTTTCACATAAACTGCACGAAAACTACTAAATACAGCGTCTCAGTGACCGCCTAAAGTATAATTAAATATAGTAATCATTACAAAACGGCGTAAAATACGAGGTGCGGCTATAAAAAAACCGGACTGATGCTGGAAAAAACATTTATTTACAATTATTTACAATTTCATGTTATCTCCTTCAATGTACTCTCCTCCTCGGTCTCTACACCGCTCCATACGAATTTTCCACTGTTCATAGCAATGCTGCAGATCATTTTCGGCAAGTCCATACATTACTTCCGTCGCTTTTTCTTTTACTGCTTCAACAGTCTCAAATCTAGTTCCTTTCAAAGCTGACTTGACTTTAGGGAAAAGAAAAAAGTCACAGGGGGACAAATCAGGTGAGTAGGGTGGATGATCTAAGATGGGAATGTTGTGTTTTGCCAAAAACGTCTTCACTGACAACGCACTGTGAGCTGGGGCATTGTCTTGGTGAAGGATCCATGACTTTTTTCTCCACAAATCGTTCCGTTTTCTCCGTACTCGCTCACGTAGGGTAGCCAGGACGCTAATGTAGTAATGCTGATTCACTGTTTGTCCCTCTGGTACCCAATCAATGTGCACAATCCCTTTGATGTCAAAAAAAAAAAAACAATCATCATTGCCTTGAATTTCGATTTTGACATTCGTGCTTTTTTTGTCGTGGAGAACCAGGAGTTTTCCAATGCATCGATTGGCGTTTAGTTTCGGGATCGTAAGTAAAAAACCACGATTCATCGCAAGTAATAACATTTTGTAAGAAGTTGGGATCACTTTCAATGTTTTCCAGGATGTCAGTACAAATCATTCTTCGGCGTTCCTTCTGTTCAATTGTGAGACACTTTGGAACCATTTTTGAACACACTTTGTTCATGTTGAAACTTTCATGAAGAATCTGCCTAACACTTTCCTTGTCAACTCCTGTTAACTCAGACACTGCTCTGATTGTTAAACGGCGATCTTGTCGAACAAGTTTACCGATTTTTTCAATGTTTGCATCACTTTTTGCTGACAATGGTCTGCCAGTGCGAGTGTCATCACTGGTGTCTTCGCGGCCATCTTTAAATCGTTTAAACCACTCAAACACTTGTGTTCGCGATAAACAATCATCGCCGTACACTTGTTGTAACATTACAAACGTTGCACTTGCAGATTTTCCTAGTTTGAAACAAAATTTGATGTTAACACGCTGTTCTTTCTGTACACTCAACATTTTCCGACGCACAGACAAAACGTCAACTACTTAAAACAGACGCCACGGGCAGACTGAGTGCAGGAGGCAGATGAAACTCGAGCAGTAGGCGGAGCGAGAGTCACGTGACAGGCCACGCGACTTTCAGCCTTATTGCATTCGTTTTATTGTTACACCAGTACTAGTCCGGTTTTTTTCTAGCCACACCTCGTACTTGATAGTCACGAAAAAATGAATTTTAGGTGTCGGTTCACTTGCTGGAAGTTGAAAACACAAACAGTTGACACGCAGAGCGCTCGACTAGACAGGCACGTACCGTGTAAGGGCTTTTTTGTAGTTGGACCGTATGTCGCGTGGAGCGCTGCAGCACATCACGAATTTTTTATTCGTGTCGCACGTACCATGTAAAAGGGGCTTTAGTCCGGCTGCTGAAAGTCCACGGTGAAATGCACGGGATGGCACAGGATGTTTCAGAGGGTTTAGTAGTTATTCCCAGTGGCATTCATAGATGTGGTTGACCCATAGTTCAGCGATCCTCCTCGGACTTGGTCTACCAGAACCTTGACGAACAGCGTACCTGCCCTCACGTTCCCATGCAGTCCACCATCGGGCCACTGTCTCGTCCGAATGCCCCAACAGAGCTCGATATTGCACCAGGTCTACCGCCTGGTTAAGTGGACACCCACAATGAGGTCGCTTCCAAGATCTGATAACGCCGTCTCACACGAGTATGCGCCATCTCTCCGTCCTTCACAAGGCAGTCCTGATCTGACGCTGTTCACACACCTTACGATAATGGACCATATCTTGTAACAACCCTAAACACTAATAATACTAATGCACTCCGGCGGCCGTTCAACCTTACTAGAGAATTACAACGCTAATCTTTTACACACCCGCCAATGGTGTGCACACATACGAAGATACCTTGAAATTCTATCATGTCGGAATGGCCGAGCGGTTCTAGGCGCCTCAGTCTGGAACCACGCGACCGCTACAGTTGCAGGTTCGAATCCTGCCTCGGGCACGGATGTGTGTGATGTCCTTAGGTTAGTTAGGTTTAAGCAGTTCTAAGTTCTAGGGGACTGATGACCACAGATGTTGAGTCCCATAGTGCTCAGAGCCATTTGAACCATTTTTCTATCATGTCGTCTGGGTGCTTTTATTTCTTTCTTTTTCTTCAGGTAGTGCATTTTAGCCAACTTCGTCGTGAGTCGACGAAGAAGCATGGAAATTATTACAAGAGAACACATTTTCACGCGTCTTTCGCAACGGTTTATGTTACACTGCACAGGTTTCGTGTTCTAGCACATTTTCTTGTTTCGAAGACATTAACGGTGCATTCTGGTGTACTCTGAGACAAATAATCTACGTCCACGAAACAGATTCAGTGGTAATTGTAATAATGCTATAATGTACAGTGCAACAAACAAATTGTACACTCCTGGAAACGGAAAAAAGAACACATTGACACCGGTGTGTCAGACCCACCATACTTGCTCCGGACACTGCGAGAGGGCTGTACAAGCAATGATCACACGCACGGCACAGCGGACACACCAGGAACCGCGGTGTTGGCCGTCGAATGGCGCCAGCTGCGCACCATTTGTGCACCGCCGCCGTCAGTGTCAGCCGGTTTGCCGTGGCATACGGAGCTCCATCGCAGTCTTTAACACTGGTAGCATGCCGCGACAGCGTGGACGTGAACCGTATGTGCAGTTGACGGACTTTGAGCGAGGGCGTATAGTGAGCATGCGGGAGGCCGGGTGGACGTACCGCCGAATTGCTCAACACGTGGGGCGTGAGGTCTCCACAGTACATCGATGTTGTCGCCAGTGGTCGGCGGAAGGTGCACGTGCCCGTCGACCTGGGACCGGACCGCAGCGACGCACGGATGCACGCCAAGACCGTAGGATCCTACGCAGTGCCGTAGGGGACCGCACCGCCACTTCCCAGCAAATTAGGGACACTGTTGCTCCTGGGGTATCGGCGAGGACCATTCGCAACCGTCTCCATGAAGCTGGGCCACGGTCCCGCACACCGTTAGGCCGTCTTCCGCTCACGCCCCAACATCGTGCAGCCCGCCTCCAGTGGTGTCGCGACAGGCGTGAATGGAGGGACGAATGGAGACGTGTCGTCTTCAGCGATGAGAGTCGCTTCTGCCTTGGTGCCAATGATGGTCGTATGCGTGTTTGGCGCCGTGCAGGTGAGCGCCACAATCAGGACTGCATACGACCGAGGCACACAGGGCCAACACCCGGCATCATGGTGTGGGGAGCGATCTCCTACACTGGCCGTACACCACTGGTGATCGTCGAGGGGACACTGAATAGTGCACGGTACATCCAAACCGTCATCGAACCCATCGTTCTACCATTCCTAGACCGGCAAGGGAACTTGCTGTTCCAACAGGACAATGCACGTCCGCATGTATCCCGTGCCACCCAACGTGCTCTAGAAGGTGTAAGTCAACTACCCTGGCCAGTAAGATCTCCGGATCTGTCCCCCATTGAGCATGTTTGGGACTGGATGAAGCGTCGTCTCACGCGGTCTGCACGTCCAGCACGAACGCTGGTCCAACTGAGGCGCCAGGTGGAAATGGCATGGAAAGCCGTTCCACAGGACTACATCCAGCATCTCTACGATCGTCTCCATGGGAGAATAGCAGCCTGCATTGCTGCGAAAGGTGGATATACACTGTACTAGTGCCGACATTGTGCATGCTCTGTTGCCTGTGTCTATGTGCCTGTGGTTCTGTCAGTGTGATCATGTGATGTATCTGACCCCAGGAATGTGTCAATAAAGTTTCCCCTTCCTGGGACAATGAATTCACGGTGTTCTTATTTCAATTTCCAGGAGTATATACAGGGTGAAAGAAAAAAGTCTTCACTTGGAGGTCGGCATGCCATTGTTCATCCAGATTCAAGACAAAAGTTCATGTAGTAAAATCAGGTGCATTTTGAAAGCACTTGTAAGAAAACTCTGGCAACACTGTGCACTCGAACTTGTAGCAACCCCCCCCCCCCCCCCCCACTACTATACCAACCGTTGAACCGTTGTAGCTCAGCGAGTAGTAGATGCCTATGACACATCCACCACGGAGCTGTGATAAGAATCACGTCAGTTTCTTTAACTATGTTTTAGATGTCAGTTCCCTAGTTCTCGTCATTTATGAGCAGGACATCATTATGTCACATAACTATAGCCTATCACGTTTCGGTGGGATCCATTAAGCAATATGCATGTCTCTACTAACCACGCGGTGCACAACCATAAATTGTCCCGTCAAGTTCATCTAGGGCACCTAATTGACGGAGTTCACCAACGGTGAATATATCGACATGCTTTTGGTGCTGATTACATCCGCTAACCAAGCTGTTGCTGCTGCTCGTGCGTATGCTGCGGGGTTCGCTCAAATGCGCCATACCGTTAAGAATGTTGTTCGTTGTCTGGAGGCTGTTAAGAAATGGACAGAGGTTGCGGTTCTTCAAACCGTTCACCAGTCATCTCAGTGAAGTACCTGTGATATTGCAAGGTAGTTCCAGATATCTTAAAGATTGGTTGTTGAAGTGTCGCACGACGAAGAACTGCATCCACGTCCTTACACGTTAACTCAATACCAGCTGCCAGAAGACAGAATTCGACGAGTGCAGTTTCGTGAATGGCTTTTGCATCAAATTGAAGATAACGAACATTTAATAAATAACGTGATATGCACTGACGAATCTAGCTTCGCTCGTGAAGGTATTCTCCACCTCGACAACACCCGTTATTTTTCAAAACGCAGACCACATGCTGCCACCTGTGAACGCGGTTTTCAGACACGCTTTGGCATAAACCTGTGGGCTGCAATCGTGGGAAAAGTGCTTTGGGGCCCTTATCTGCTGCTGGACAAGTTGGATGCGCCCCTGCATTGTACGATTCTTTGCAAATATTTTACCTGGCGCATTTAAAAACTTCCACGTGGTGTTCGGCGACAGCCGTGGTTTTCAGCATTATGGTGCACCGCCACACTTTGGAATGAATGTGTGTAACTTTTTAAATGAAGCGTTTCACTTAATAAAAGCAAGACTTCCGGTCCAGACTGTGTACCAGTCAGGTCCCTCCCAGAGTATTCTGATACACTAGCTCCATATTTAGCAATTATATACAACAGCTCACTCACAGAAAGGTTCGTATCTAAAGACTGGAAATTTGCTCAAGTCACACCAATACCCAAAAAGGGAAGTAGGAGTAATCCGGTGAATTACAAGCCCATATCACTAGCGTCGATTTGCAGTAGGGTTTTGGAACATATACTGTGTTCGAACATTGTGAATACCTTTAAGAAAACGATTTATTGACACGTAGTCAGCACAGATTCAGAAAATATCGTTCTTGCAAAACACAACTAGCCCTTTATACTCATGAATTAATGAGTGCTATCGACAGGGGATGTCAAATTGATTATATGTGTTTAGATTTCCAGAAGGCTTTCGACACCGTTCCTCACAAGCGACTTCTAACCAAACTGCGTGCCTATGGAATATCGCCTCAGTTGTGCGACTGTATTCGTGATTTCCCGTCAGAAAGGCCACTGTTCGTAGTAATAGACGGAAAGTCACCGAGTGAAACAGAAGTAATATCCGGCGTTCTCCAAGGAAGTGTTATAGGCCCTCTATAGTTCCTGATCTACACTCCTGGCAATGGAAAAAAGAACACATTGACACCGGTGTGTCAGACCCACCATACTTGCTCCGGACACTGCGAGAGGGCTGTACAAGCAATGATCACACGCACGGCACAGCGGGCACACCAGGAACCGCGGTGTTGGCCGTCGGATGGCGCTAGCTGCGCAGCATTTGTGCACCGCCGCCGTCAGTGTCAGCCAGTTTGCCGTGGCATACGGAGCTCCATCGCAGTCTTTAACACTGGTAGCATGCCGCGACAGCGTGGACGTGAACCGTATGTGCAGTTGACGGACTTTGAGCGAGGGCGTATAGTGGGCATGCGGGAGGCCGGGTGGACGTACCGCCGAATTGCTCAACACGTGGGGCGTGAGGTCTCCACAGTACATCGATGTTGTCGCCAGTGGTCGGCGGAAGGTGCACGTGCCCGTCGACCTGGAACCGGACCGCAGCGACGCACGGATGCACGCCAAGACCGTAGGATCCTACGCAGTGCCGTAGGGGACCGCACCGCCACTTCCCAGCAAATTAGGGACACTGTTTCCTGGGGTATCGGCGAGGACCATTCGCAACCGTCTCCATGAAGCTGGGCTACGGTCCCGCACACCGTTAGGCCGTCTTCCGCTCACGCCCCAACATCGTGCAGCCCGCCTCCAGTGGTGTCGCGACAGGCGTGAATGGAGGGACGAATGGAGACGTGTCGTCTTCAGCGATGAGAGTCGCTTCTGCGTTGGTGCCAATGATGGTCGTATGCGTGTTTGGCGCCGTGCAGGTGAGCGCCACAATCAGGACTGCATACGACCGAGGCACACAGGGCCAACACCCGGCATCATGGTGTGGGGAGCGATCTCCTACACTGGCCGTACACCACTGGTGATCGTCGAGGGGACACTGAATAGTGCACGGTACATCCACACCGTCATCGAACCCATCGTTCTACCATTCCTAGACCGGCAAGGGAACTTGCTGTTCCAACAGGACAATGCACGTCCGCATGTATCCCGTGCCACCCAACGTGCTCTAGAAGGTGTAAGTCAACTACCCTGGCCAGCAAGATCTCCGGATCTGTCCCCCATTGAGCATGTTTGGGACTGGATGAAGCGTCGTCTCACGCGGTCTGCACGTCCAGCACGAACGTTGGTCCAACTGAGGCGCCAGGTGGAAATGGCATGGCAAGCCGTTCCACAGGACTACATCCAGCATCTCTACGATCGTCTCCATGGGAGAATAGCAGCCTGCATTGCTGCGAAAGGTGGATATACACTGTACTAGTGCCGACATTGTGCATGCTCTGTTGCCTGTGTCTATGTGCCTGTGGTTCTGTCAGTGTGATCATGTGATGTATCTGACCCCAGGAATGTGTCAATAAAGTTTCCCCTTCCTGGGACAATGAATTCACGGTGTTCTTATTTCAATTTCCAGGAGTGCATATTAACGACATAGGAAACAATCTCAGCAGCCGTCTTAGATTTTTTGCAGATGATGCTGTCATTTACCGTCTTGTAAAGTCATCAGACGACCAAAACGAATTGCATAATGATTTAGATAAGATATCTCTATGGTGCGAAATGTGGTAATTGACCCTGAATAAAGAAAAGTGTGAAGTTATTCACATGAGTACTAAAAGAAATCGGCTAAATTTCGATAACGCGATAAGTCACAGAAATCTGAAGGCTGTAAATTCAACTAAACACATAGGAATTACAGTTACAAATACCCTAAATTGGAACGATCACATAGATAACGATGGGAAGTAGAGGCAATCAAAGATTGCGATTCATTGGCAGAACACTCAGAAGGTGCAACAGGTCTACTAACGAGACGGCTTACACAATTCTTGTCTGCCCTATTCTGGAGTATTATTCAAATGGTTCAAATGGCTCTGAGCACTATGGGACTTAACTTCTGAGGTAATCAGTCCCCTAGAACTTAGAACTACTTAAACTTAACTAACCGAAGGACATCACACACATCCATGCCGGAGGCAGGATTCGAACCTGCGCCCGTAGCGGTCGCGCGGTTCCTGACTGTAGCGCCTAGAACCGCTCGGCCACTCCGGCCGGCGGAGTATTATTGTGTGGTGTGGGATCCGCATCAGGTGGGACTGACGGATGACATCAAAAAAGTACAAAGAAGGGCACCTCGTTTTGTACTATCGCGAAGTAGGGGAGATAATGGCACAGACATGATACGTCAATTGGAGTGGCTATCATTAAAACAAAGGCGTTTTTCGTTGCGACGGGATCTTCTCATGAAATTTCAATCACCAATTTTCTCCTCCGATTGCGAAAACATTCTGTTGTCACCCACCTACAGAGGGAGAAGTGATCATCACTATAAAATAAGAGAAATCAGGGCTCGCACAGAAAAATTTAAGTGCTCGTGTTTACCGCGTGCCGTTCGAGAGTGGAACGGTAGAGAGACAGCTTGAAGGTGGTTCATTGAACCCTCCGCCAGGCATTTAGCAGAGTTATCACGTAGGTGTAGATGTTTCCAGGGAAATGGATTTGCCATAGAGGTCGAGTGTTCTGGCCTTCATGTTCCCCCTGAACTTGATTTACTTTCCCGGCCGCGGTGGCCAAGCGGTTCTAGGCGCTTCAGTCCGGAACCGCGCGACTGCTACGGTCGCAGGTTCGAATCCTGCCTCGCGCATGGATGTGTGTGATGTCCTTAGGTTAGTTAGGTTTAAGTAGTTGTAAGTTCTAGGGGACTGACGACCGGAGATGTTAAGTCCCATAGTGCTCAGAGCCATTTGAACCATTTTTTACTTCATTTTGATATATGGGAGCACCTAAAGAAACAAGTTTATAATACATGTACATGGAGGTACACGGCCTTCTAGCTCGCATGCATGCCGTTTCGACAATGGTGGATGCAGGTGTGCTGCGAACGGTGCAGCAAAGCACGGTCCAGCGAGTGGGGAAGTGTTTGCAAATGCGAGGTGGTCGTTCTGAACGTCTTCTCTAAAGTGAACGCTGCTCGTGCGTATACGTATTGGCTCTGTGAAGATAAACCTGTACGTCAAACGTACATCACGCAATTATTGTGTGTAGCGTAATGTGCACTCTAGCGTATTCTACCTAACGTGTTTTTCGTACCTCATTGGATACAGGCGATGTTACTGTAGCAACTATTATTTTATATTGGATTTATTTCTGACATGGACGAAAGAGAGTAGTTGTTTACGTCTGCAAGAAGTTCCTGTTATGTCTTAATGTTCAAATAAAGGTAACAGTATCAGAAATAAAAACACAAGATACCGCATTTTGAGGTATAAATTGGATAAAATGTTATACTTTAAGAGGCTCCGGAAAGGCTCAAAATCATGAAATGTTCAATTTTTACTTTTTTGCATTTTCTGAATATGCAGACTATTACCTTTTAATAGATATATAATTTATTCAATTGCGAAGACTACAACTATTTTTAAATTTTTTTTTGAAATGTGCTCTACATGGGCGTGACCTACTGTGGCGCTGTTAAACTGCTGTCAAATGGTGTTATTACTAACGTCCGTGTTCATCAGGTACATTTTAGTGATGTGAGATAAAGTATGTGTTGTGGCTAACCTGTGATGGTTCAATATATATCGCTGGTGTGATTGTCGATTGTTTCATGTTTATTTACTCTGTCGTTATCTCGAAAATATTCGTAATTAATTCTGTTTCTTGAGTCTCTGTTTTGCTGAAGTATAATAATGAGTAAAAGTAAAGTTATTAGAAATCCTCTGAAGGCTTTTAAGAAAAGGAGAAATGTTGGAAAGCCAAAGGTATGTGTTATTACTGTAAACAATAAAGACGATGAAAATCCCCAACATAGCTTGTGTCCCAAAGAAGAAGACAGTTGGTGTAAATATAACAAAGGATTGCTAACTGGTGAAGTGTACACTCATAAGCATAGTCTGCCTCATGCAATAATGGAGGTGATAAAACCTATTTTCAGAGACTTAGCAGCACCTGAACTGTTGAAAAAGTGTATTCACGGAAAAACTCAAAACCCCAATGAAAGTGTAAATAGTGTTATATGGTCGAGAATCCCCAAGACTGTATTTGTTGGAATAGAAACACTTCACTTTGGTGTGTATGATGCTGTTGCGACTTTCAATGATAGCAACATTGTAAGGTGCAAGGTATTTAGAAATATGGGAATGAAGAAAGGTTCTAACATGGTACGAGCGATGCTTGCTTTAGACAAGGAACGCCTTCGGGCTGCAGACAGGGCTGTAAAGAGTCTAGAAATACAAGCAAGAGTAAACAGGAGGAGGAACAAGAGGAAGCTGGAGGAGGAATTTGCAGAGGATGAAGATAATCCATCCTATGGATATGGAATGCACTAAAAAGTTAATCCAGTCTTTGTCGCTCGATTCCCAAAACTTTTATTTTCTCATACTAATTACATGTTTTCTAAGGATCTTCCAAACATATTTGTTTCAAACTTTCAGTAAATGTTACACAGTACCTTCTGCATAATTTAACACAGCCTTATTCCAAAAAACTGTATATTTTTGAATATATAAATAAAAAATTGCAAAAAAAATGTTGTAAATTTTCATTTCAATTGAAAAAAAATCATCTTTAATAACTGAACTAAAATTTTGTAAAATCCCTGTGTTAAGTTGTAGCCCATATTCCAATAAATAATCTGTAAAAAGTTCAACTTCCTACCTCAAATACTTTGTGAGGAAAGATGTAATTTATAAGCGTTATTTTAACATTGCAAGTATAGGGCGTTCCGGAGCCCCTTAACGTAAAAAAAGTAGTTTGTGGCGAGAGTGACCCGATCATCGGCCAATCTGCATATCCTTTAGCCGCCCTATTCTCTCGTCTCACTGAGCTAATGGGGCAGTTCCCCCGGCCTGTGGTCTTCGTCATAACTGTTCCTGGCCGCGTTTTTTTTTAACCGTGTGTCTATAAAACCTATTGGTGGCACTAGGTTTTGCTAGACACACTTTACTCTTGGACTGGAATGAGGAATCTCCTGTCGACCACATTTTTTTCTTCACCCTTTATAATAGCACTCAAGGATTTTTCAGTTTTTATGGAAATAAATAAATATGGAAATTTTGTAAAAAAAAAATATGTAAATGAATTACACGCGATGGATGGGAGGAGAGATCGACCAAAACCTGGTCGATCTCTTCTTCCATCCATCACGTATAATCTTTTAAATACTTTGGCTGTATCCGCAAATGGTTTGCAGTAGCGTTTCTGATGTTTATTTCAACTATCGATAGTTTAGACATAGAAATGTTTGTAATGTTTTTCTATAGTAATAATGTCCATCGCTTTACTATTACTACCAAGAAGGTTGTATACCTGGAAGAATCCTGGAGATACTAAAAGGTATAAGATAGATTATATAATGGTAAGACAGAGATTTAGGAACCAGGTTTTAAATTGTAAGACATTTCCAGGGGCAGATGTGGATTCTGACCACAATCTATTGGTTATGAACTGCAGATTGAAACTGAAGAAACTGCAAAAAGGTGGGAATTTAAGGAGATGGGACCTGGATAAACTGAAAAAACCAGAGGTTGTAGAGAATTGCAGGAAGAGCATAAGGGAACAATTGACAGGAATGGGGGAAAGAAATACAGTAGAAGAAGAATGGGTAGCTCTGAGGGATGAAGTAGTGAAGGCAGCAGAGGATCAGGTAGGTAAAAAGACGAGGGCTAATAGAAACCTTGGGTAACAGAAGAAATATTGAATTTAATTGATGAAAGGAGAAAATATAAAAATGCAGTAAATGAAGCAGGCAAAAAGGAATACAAACGTCTCAAAAATGAGATCGACAGGAAGTGCAAAATGGCTAAGCAGGGATGCCTATAGGACAAATGTAAGGATGTAGAGGCTTATCTCACAAAGGGTAAGATAGATACTGCCTACAGGAAAATTAAAGAGACCTTTGGAGATAAGAGAACCACTTGTATGAACATCAACAGCTCAGATGGAAACCCAGTTCTAAGCAAAGAAGGGAAGGCAGAAAGGTGGAAGGAGTATATAAAGGGTTTGTACAAGGGCGATGTTGTTGAGGACAATATTATGGAAATGGAACAGGATGTGGATGAAGATGAAATGTGAGATAAGATACTGCGTGAAGAGTCTGACAGAGCACTGAAAGACCTGAGTCGAAACAAGGCCCCGGGAGTAGACAACATTCCATTAGAACTACTGATGGCCTTGGAGAACCAGTCATAACAAAACTCTACCATCTGGTAAGCAAGATGTATGAGACACGCGAAATACCCACAGACTTCAAGAAGAATATAATAATTCCAATCCCAAAGAAAGCAGGTGTTGACAGATGTGAAAATTACCGAAGTATCAGTTTAATAAGTCACAGCTGCAAAATACTAACGCGAATTCTTTAAAGACGAATGGAAAAACTGGTAGAAGTGGACCCCGGGGAAGATCAGTTTGGATTCCGTAGAAATTTTGGAACACGAGAGGCAATACTAACCTTACGACTTATCTTAGAAGAAAGATTAAGAAAAGGCAAACCTACGTTTCTAGCATTTGTAGACTTAGAGAAAGCTTTTCACAACGTTAACTGGAATACTCTCTTTCAAATTCTGAAGGTGGCAGGGGTAAAATACAGGGAGCGAAAGGCTATTTACAATTTGTACAGAAACCAGATGGCAGTTATAAGAGTCGAGGGGCATGAAAGGGAAGCAGTGGTTGGGAAAGGAGTGAGACAGGGTTGTAGCCTCTCCCCGATGTTATTCAATCTGTATATTGAGCAAGCAGTAAAGGAAACAAAAGAAAAATTCGGAGTAGGTATTAAAATTCATGGAGAAGAAGTAGAAACTTTGAGGTTCGCCGATGACATTGTAATTCTGTCAGAGACAGCAAAGGACTTGGAAGAGCAGTTGAACGGAATGGACAGTGTCTTGAAAGGAGGATATAAGATGAACATCAACAAAAGCAAAACGAGGATAATGGAATGTAGTCAAATTAAATCGGGTGATGCTGAGGGGATTAGATTAGCAAATGAGACACTTAAAGTAGTAAAGGAGTTTTGCTATTTAGGGAGTAAAATAACTGATGATGGTCGAAGTAGAGAGGATATAAAATGTAGACTGGCAATGGCAAGGAAATCGTTTCTGAAGAAGAGAAATTTATTAACGTCGAGTATAGATTTAAGTGTCAGGAAGTCGTTTCTGAAAGTATTTGTATGGAGTGTAGCCATGTATGGAAGTGAAACATAGACGATAACCAGTTTGGACAAGAAGAGAATAGAAGCTTTCGAAATGTGGTGCTACAGAAGAATGCTGAAGATAAGGTGGGTAGATCACGAAAGTAATGAGGAGGTATTGAATAGGATTGGGGAGAAGAAGGGATCAGTTGGTAGGACATGTTTTGAGGCAACAAGGGATCACAAATTTAGCATTGGAGGGCAGCGTGGAGGGTAAAAATCGTAGAGGGAGACCAAGAGATGAATACACTAAGCAGATTCAGAAGGATGTAGGTTGCAGTAGGTACTGGGAGATGAAGAAGCTTGCACAGGATAGAGTAGCATGGAGAGCTGCATCAAACCAGTCTCAGGACTGAAGACCACAACAACAACAACATATCGGTAAAGCCAGTCTTTCTGAAATTGTTTTCTTAAACGGTCTCTAGACGAACGTTCAGTATTGCGCAATATTTCAGGATGCTGTCTTGCGAGACTCAAGTTCCCGTAGTTTGCCGGTTCTGCCTATAGTCTCACGAAGCTTTTTGAAATCTTTGCCAACTTTCCCAGCTTTTTGTTTTTACTCGTTTTCAATCTCCCTGTATGTACACTTGTATATGTGTGTGTGTCTGTGTTTGTGTTTGTGTGTGTGTGCTCTTCATATAAGACATAATTCTTGTAACAAATGAGACAAATGGGATTTCCTGTTTCCTATTATGAAATCAATTAATGTAAACAGTGAGTTGGTTGCGACATACACTTGGTCAGTTAGCAGTTAGTAGTAATGTCCTACCAGTCTTTTTTTGGTCTATACGTTAATTTTCTTGTAAATTTATCAAGTGTCTTTCATTATTTATTCTCGCGAGTTTCCCTTCTTTCTATTTTGTAGTTGACATGTGATTCATTTCCCTTAAAGCGTCTGCAAAAGTTTTGTAGCTTGTTCCATATTTCCAGGTTCTCATATATTTTTTGTGTCGGGCGTTGAATGTTCTGCCGGTTTGTTCTACATAGCTACAGTCACATGCATCACATAATAATCGGTATATTCCAGCATTGTGGTAGATATTTTTATCTTTTTTCATTATTTGAGTGTACTTTTGGACTTAATTGTCTGTTTACTACCATATCTTTATGCCTCGTCTTCTGAAAATGTTTGTAATTTTAAGTGTGAGTTTAGTTTTGCATGTGACTGTGGGCGATGTCGAATCTTCTTTCCTTGGCACGTATTCTTTGTGTCATTATTTTGTCATTATGTCGGTAGAGGAACTGTGTGCCGGACCGAGACTCGAACTCGGGACCTTTGCCTTTCGCGGGCAAGTGCTCTACCAACAGAGCTACCCAAGCACGACTCGCGCCCTATACTCACAGCTTTACTTCTGCCAATATCTCGTCTCCTACCTCTCATTCTGGAAACATCCCCAAGGCTGTGGCTAAGCCATGTCTCCGCAATATCCTTTCTTTCAGGAGTGCTAGTTCTGCAAGGTTCGCAGGAGAGCTTCTGTAAAGTTTGGATGGTAGGAGACGAGATACTGGCGGAAGTAAAGCTGTGAGTACGGGTCGTGTGTCGTGCTTGGGTAGCTCAGTTGGTAGAGCACTTGCGCGCGAAAGGCAAAGGTCCCGAGTTCGAGTCTCGGTCCGGCACACAGTTTTAATCTGCCAGGAAGTTTCATGTAAAAGTTGTATATTGTGCTGGTTCCGAGAGAGGCTTTTCCTGACGCTTTCCAATGCCTCGGATGGATGGATAAAGAGTTGGAACTATTCTGAAATTGGTATCTATCATCGCCACCAAGAAATGACACAGTCCAGCAATTCTACCTGCAAATCCACCTACCAACATGCAATCGCCATCACAGTGCGCAATAACTGTAATGGAACACTATAGTTATGTACAGTGAAGGATTAGTTATTGGATGTGTTAGTGTGCTCAAATATAAGGTAGTTTATAACTGAATTTATGTACCTACCTCGATTTTTTCCCTTATCGTAACACTTCTCAGGTTCCTCTCCGCTTGAACTAAAGTGATTACCGAGTGTCCTTATTGAAAGAACATTAATGCCTAGTGTTTTAACTAATTAATGCCTGTTGAACATAGTAAAAAGAAAGTTAAAGTTAATGTGGCAAGAGAGTGAACTAAAGTAAATGATACATGCTGAGAATAATTTTTCTATTAAAACTGCTTATAAAAATGTTGTTGCAAACTTCAAAATTAAAAGTTCTTAAAACTGAGGCTTATAAAGTTTTGCTTAGTAAATGATCACATTGCTGACTGTTGTAAATCGCAAAAGGTGAGTCAGTATCTTACAAATAGGTGAATTTTGTGTCTCATTGTAGTAAAAGTTGAAAACTGCAATTGTGGAAACTTACATACTCATGCTTGCTAAGCACTTGTTTCTCTTGTGTATTAAAAGTGCATATCAACAGTGTAATAGGATCCATAGTTTATCCTTTATGCTCTTGATAAATAACAATTAATAGAAAGACCACTACCTTTGAAAACAGTAACTTCTTTTATTCAAAAGACAGCGAGGAGTAACCTGTTAGTGAATTCCATTTAACTTTCATTCTAAATAGAAAAGTAGTTAGCTGAGAGAGACTTAACCCGTGACCAGTTCATAATTTTGCAGTGAACTACATTTACAATTCTATCTCAGCTAGGAAAATGTTTGAAAAGTAATACTGAACCTACGTCCAATTTACGATTCTACAGTGAATATTAACAGTAATGTCATAAAGACCATTCAGTTCGACTAAGCCCTGAAGATAGTAGTATGTATCGTTATCTGTTATATTTATGCAAATAGTTTGTTCTGCCCTAGCTGTCAACTCCAAACTTAACGTTAACATATGCAGGTGTCAGAGTTCATTGCGCTCGCGTGTGGCAAAATATAGGTTGTGTTTGTCCGTTAAAGTTACTCATACCTACTTTCTTAAACAAGGATGTCAATCATTCTCATGCCTAATTAGGCTGGAGCCCTTTTTTTAAAAAATTCTTTGAACAGTGTGGGTAAGTAAATTATTGTTTCTTACTGTTTGAATATTTACGTAATTCCGACTTTCACTTCCGATAAGCCACCTCCGTTAGGTACAACACGGTCAACATAACAAAATTCCTCTCAGAGGGTAACACTTCTCTGCTTCTTCATACTATAATTACTAGAATAAGAATAATTTCATTATACTAACCGCCTTCAGCTTTGAGGTTATGGTATAGTAGTAGCAGACGGAAGTGTTATACGTGGCTTTTCCATGACAGGACTACTTGTTCTATTGGGGCATAGTACGTAATAAACCAAATTTGGTATTTGATTACATAAGCTACGTAAGTGCTGTTGCAGTGTTATGATTTTTTGTCTTGCTGGTATGATCTCTTTTTTTTTTTTTTTTTTTTTTTTTTCAAGAAGACTGCTGGTGCCACGACCACCAAGAAGAATTCCTCGCTCCCAGGCCGCCTTGACAGCATGGCCGCTCCCTGAGATCCCCGCTAATTGGCCCTAACTGAGCGTTCTGCGTCGGAAGGTCCACAGATGAGGTGTGGCAGATATTCGTCAAAACGTGATGCGTACCGTTGTCTACTCAGTTCCCACGTTTCCCTCATAAGCGTTCATAGAACGCTTAACACATAGCCTCCGTAAACTGTTTTCTCAGTTATAGTCTCTATCTTCGCAAGTGAGATGACGCAATGGCAAGACACTGGACTCGTGTTCTGAAGAACGGAGGTTCCAATCCCCGTCAGGATTCTACGGACTTAGTTTTTATCCAAATCTCTTAAGGAAATGAAAAATTGAGTCCTTTGAAAAGAATACGGCCGATTTCCTTTTCCATCCTTCACCAGTTCCAGCATACGCTTATGGCTTCATCGTTTACGGGTTGCTGAACTTTAAAGCTCCTTTTTCCTTTCAGTCTACCACAGCAATTTATCCCATCTGGTAACAACTCCTAAAATTCCACTATAGACGCTGCTTTAGCATGTACTGTCTTCTGCTTTTTTCTGTCACGCTCTTGCTTGTACTCCCTATTTTCTTACTGCGTATGTTTACTTACATTTTAACATCTATCTGTAGCACTACATTTTAAATTCCCCTAATTTTATGCCTTCCTGTTTCCTCATGGTCCATGCTTCACTTCCATCCAATGCTCTGCTGTGATTTTTTTTTCAGTTAGTTGTCATTATTTGTTAGTTGTTCCACTGTCCATAATACGCGTATTAATCATTGTAAGAAATATTTTTGTGATTTGATGGACAGTTACAAACATTCATTAACAGTTTGCACCCTAGCAGGGTGTAAACGAACAGTTCATAAATTAATAGGTCATATACAGAGGGTTTGTTTCAACTTGAGACAACTAAATATCTCGAAAACGAGCATAGTACGAAAAAAGAGTTCAGGGTGAAAAGTTCGTGTTACTAAAGGGGACATCTAACTGCACTACGACTTGCCACCTCCTAACCACCCCTGCTCCGCGAGCGGGGTAAACTTCATATTTTCAACTGGGAACCCCCAATTTTTATTGCAAAATTCGAATTCTATGCCATAAAATACGTACGGTTTACTTGAACCACTGTTTCCCATTCGTAGAAGTAGGCACTGTAAGCGTCAAATATCAAGTGTTCGTGTTTTTGCCAATAAGAACGCATTTACGACCTAAATGTTAACTTTTGTGTTCTAACAATTGATATTAAATGTTCAAACGTTGCCTGTAACGAACACCCTGTGTATGCTAACATACCTTACAGTAGGAGGGAGTTATCAGTGGTATCGGCCATTTCATTAGAGTTGTCGCGACGTGGAGTACAGGCCTTTTTATTTATTATTTTCGGGAAGTTCATTTATACACTTAGAGATGCTAGGCATCGCATAGGTCATGTATGAGTACGGTTGTGCCAATCCAAGTCAGTTTTCTGACAACCTAAATTTGAATAACAAGTATTTTTTCCACATTTTTGTTAAATAAATTGTAAAATGAATCAACTAATACATTGTGTTGAAACTGATTCATCATTTGTAGCGATTTACGACTCTGTTATCAAACGTGCACACGCTACCCACTCGTTACCTGCCTTAGGAAATTTGCATGTTATGTGTTCTTGCACTTATTATTTTTCTACTGCGCACAATGGTAACATCATCACACTGAAATCATCAACTTGTAGTAAACCTGGTTGTATTCATTAATATGCGTTGTCTAACCCCCGCAGGCGTCGTAGGAAATAGGCTTCACAAATGGAAGTGGATTTGGCAACTAGCGAACTTTCATTCAGTTTTAAAAAGGAATATTAAACCTTACAGCAATGCTACTTTTAAAAACGAAAAATCACAGAACTGACACGAAAAACTGAAGCTAATTATGTGGTACTTTGATTGAAATTGTTAGAAAGACTGAAAGAAGAAAAAGTCTCGAGTTCCTCATGTGACCATTTTCAAAGTAACAAGAGAAATGCAACAAGAGCTCAGCGTTCTAGATGCACAAATGATCAAGTGAAATTTGAGCTCCCGTAGTATGGACTCTAAAGTATGGTCAACACCTCATACTGCCCGCGATCCTGCAAGTGACACATCTTCGGACTCCACAGTCAACACATTAGGAAAGCCAGGTATCATAAAGAAATTCTGTACTCCGTACTGTGCTGAACACAAAACACAGGTGTGATAGGTTGCTTGTTGCCAATGTGAGGACGTGAACGTGCCTTGAAGATTAAAACTGAAGGAATCGCAGCTAAAAATTCTTTGAAAATGCGTAAAACTACGCATTTTACTATTATCAGGTTGATAACGAGGCTGAATGGTCTTTTACTGTTGGTGGACACAGCGCATACAGTGCCTAGTGGGATGGAGAGGACGCTGGATTGAACAGACAGAAATGTTGGTACGAATTTTCTGAGGCAGAAAGGGAAACGAATGCTCAATACGTACTTCGACATACGCCTCCAGGAATGCTTTTCTGCCGTCACTGGACAGCGAACACAGACGTGCCGAAATTCACTTCCTTATGTGAGAACCATCAACCGCCTTCCAAGAGTTTGCACTGTGGGGCGGCGGTTTATTAGGAGAAAAATGTTATTGCTGTATAAATATGTTTGAAGAATGTAAAATCAGTTCCTATTATTTAGAATGTTATTTATGCTGTCTTTCGCCGTTCTCAACACTGGCTTTCTAATTACACTTTAGCAACCAGAAAGTGATTTAACAAAACATGAAGCCTGTAATTAGAATTCCTAGTGCCCACTGCATCTGAGAATACAATTATAGCTGCAGCTTATAGCTCTGAGGAATTAGGAGATTGTCCGAGATTTATAATCAAAAACGATATTCCAAAATAGTTGAGTATATTCTGAAAGTCACAGATGAAAAACACAAGTATCCATACAACCTAACTAACAGAGCAGTTCAGAGTCTAATGCGCTGATGCAACTATAAATGTCCGATTTAAATGTTAAAATGAATGCTCGCCATAATTTGATGATAATTTTTCATCAAATGCCACGCTAAATAATTGGTAGAATGTCTGTCCCGCGACGGCACGTGAAAATACGACAATACGCAAACTGAAGCTAGATAATGAGAATCATCCCAGAATTAACACTTCACTTGAAAATGATTTCATGGTTACGCGTATCTCTAGTAACTTAATACGGCATCCGAGGCTGTTTGTAGCAAGAATACCGACGCGACGCGACTCCCGACACAGATGGCGTGTTATTCAGCGTCTGGAGAGAACTGGGGCCTTGCTTCCTCGCGCAGCGTTCTTATATATAAAGCCGCGGTGCGGACGGCTAAGGGAACGCCTGATCAAATCGGCTCTCCCGACTAGCCGCTGTGCTAGTAATGCACCACTTTAAGTTACCTAATAAATCATAGCTTCTCTTGCTGATGGCCGATGAAGCTCTTAATTTAAATGTGCATTTAGCACGCAGGTAAGTATTGATAATAAAATTTTGACGTGGCTAAGTTAAATATTTTGGGCGAGAGAATTAATTTAATTAGACTGCACGCAGTAGATGAGCTCTGAACTGGCCCTTTGGAGATACGCTATCGCTATAATTTTATAGGTATTCAAATGAAACTTTTCACATCTTCATAGTTATAGCGGATCTCCAACCTATTTAAATCTAAACATCCTAGCCTTATTTATTAGCCTACTTAATCCATCTTGCTTCCTTAAGTTTTGAGACAAAAACCAGAAAATCATGAATTTCCACTAAAATTTTAATTTGTGAACTCCAAAGTACTGTTTTTATTAAATTATTATGAAAGATGAATTTAAATATAAATTTTGAAGTCTCTAGCTCTTTTCTGTTGCGCCAATGATTTTTACAGAAAAACGTCCAAATTTCAAAATTGGCTAAATTTATTGAACTGATATTCAACACACATTAATTTAGTATTACTTCTGACATGCTAGAAAAGTTTTAGGTTATTTGCTTGATTTTTAAAGTATTGCGCAACATTTATGACGTCAGAGCTAGTTACAGCAGACTGGCTGGCACACAATGGAAAGACTGATATGAATTTACTACAGCGTGAGTAGGCTGCTTCCCTACAGTACCACCGCTTTTATTTTTGAAAAAAAGAAAAAATAATGTAACAACTCATACAGAATCGTGAAGCGATACGTACCATTCATATTACAGTTTTCTGCAGCTATTGTTAATATATCTTGATTTTTTAGTAATAAGGACATTTTCCGTACAGAAACCAAAGTTTATGTGTATTCATCAGTACTGGGAATATCTTGAAACACCACAGTCATTGTTCATCCTTCCTTCGAGTTCATGAGCGTAGCATACTGCTTGCTCCTTCGCCCAACTGCTATTAATTACTCGTCGACAATAGGACGGTAATTTAGGCAAGTGCTTTCGTATTTCTGCTAAACAAGAAAATAACAGACTGGGCAGTGAGCGTTCAGGCACGGTTTAGTAAAGTGGTAACGTGCCGATGCAAACGAGTATGCACTTAGAGACAGTCCACAACTACTCGTGTCGAGAGCAGTCATTATCCAGTGGTGAACGAAGGCTGCCTTCTTGTTGATGTTCATTGTTCAGTTCGCATTCGTTGTATTTCTCTTCGTATTTAATCCTGTGGTAGTGAAGTCATGCTGGCATCGAAACAAAATTGGGAAAACCCGTAGAGCGGGAACAAACCTCACCACTCATAGAATCATACGCTTTATCCGACAAATTAACTGGTGCTCTTTATCAAACATTGCTGCGCGAAAAATTTCCCGCATTGTGAAAGAACTTTATCCTTGCAGACAACAGATATGGTCTCTGTATGATGGGATACCGCCTCATTTTATCGCTTTGTATGACAGATCCGAACACAAACGTTCAGTGGGGGATGGATTGGTGGATGACTTCCAGCAAAGTGTCCTACCCGTTCATATAACTTTAACACCTCAAGTTTCTGACCATGGGGATATTTTAAGGCACTGCAGTATTCCGCAACTATCGACAACGCGCTCGCTTCATAGGAGCGTGTGTCGCATGTATGTGACAATATTCGAAGACAGCCAGATGTCTTCATATGAACTGTGATTATTTGACGGTTAGAATATATGGCAACCGAACTGATCACATCTTCTTTGTGTCACTAGACATGTTGTTGTTGTGGTCTTCAGTCCTGAGACTGGTTTGATGCAGCTCTCCATGCTACTCTATCCTGTGCAAGCTTCTTCATCTCCCAGTACCTACTGCAACCCACATCCTTCTGAATCTGCTTAGTGTATTCATCTCTTGGTCTCCCTCTACGATTTTTACCCTCCACGCTGCCCTCCAATGCTAAATTTGTGATCCCTTGATGCCTGAAAACATGTCCTAACAACCGATCCCTTCTTCTAGTCAAGTTGTGCCACAAACTTCTCTTCTCCCCAATCCTATTCAATACCTCCTCATTAGTTACGTGATCTACCCACCTTATCTTCAGCATTCTTCTGTAGCACCACATTTCGAAAGCTTCTATTCTCTTCTTGTCCAAACTATTCATCGTCCATGTTTGACTTCCATACATGGCTACACTCCATACAAATACTTTCAGAAACGACTTCCTGACACTTAAATCTATACTCAATGTTAACAAATTCTTCTTCTTCAGAAACGATTTCCTTGCCATTGCCAGTCTACATTTCATATCCTCTCCACTTCGACCATCATCAGTTATTTTACTCCCTAAATAGCAAAACTCCTTTACTACTTTAAGTGTCTCATTTCCTAATCTAATTCCCTCAGCATCACCCGATTTTATATGACTACATTCCATTATCCTCGTTTTGCTTTTGTTGATGTTCATCTTATATCCTCCTTTCAAGACACTGTCCATTCCGTTCAACAGCCCTTTCATGCCCCTCCTTTGCTGTCTCTGACAGAATTACAATGTCATCGGCGAACCTCAAACTTTTTACTTCTTCTCCATGAATTGCAATACCTACTCCGAATTTTTCTTTTGTTTCCTTTACTGCTTGCTCAATATACAGATTGAATAACATCGGGGAGAGGCTACAACCCTGTCTCACTCCTTTCCCAACCACTGCTTCCCTTTCATGCCCCTCGACTCTTATAACTGCAATTTGGTTTCTGTACAAATTGTAAATAGCCTTTCGCTCCCTGTATTTTACCCCTGCCACCTTCAGAATTTGAAAGAGAGTATTCCAGTTAACATTGTCAAAAGCTTTCTCTAAGTCTACAAATGCTAGAAACGTAGGTTTGCCTTGTCTTAATCTTTCTTCTAAGATAAGTCGTAAGGTTAGTATTGCCTCACGTGTTCCAACATTTCTATGGAATCCAAACTGATCTTCCCCGAGGTCCTCTTCTACCAGTTTTTCCATTCGTCTGTAAAGAATTCGCGTTAGTATTTTGCAGCTGTGACTTATTAAACTGATAGTTCGGTAATTTTGACATCTGTCAACACCTGGTTTCTTTGGGATTGGAATTATTATATTCTTCTTGAAGTCTGAGGGTATTTTGCCTGTCTCATACATCTTGCTCACCAGATGGTAGAGTTTTGTCATGACTGGCTCTCCCAAGGCCATCAGTAGTTCTAATGGAATGTTGTCTACTCCCGGGGCCTTGTTTCGACTCAGGTCTTTCAGTGCTCTGTCAAACTCTTCACGCACATATAGTTCCTCAATCATAAGACAGCATCAGCAACATTTCACAAATATTCGAATCTGGACACACAGTCTACATCAAAAGCATCAGGAGACCTACATTACTACTCCTCGTCCGTCCGAACAGGTCTCGGAAGGCCGCTACGATACCGACCGACTGCCGTGTCGTACTCAGACGATAGGCGTCACAGATTTCCGTGATGGAGGCGCATGTCCTCAGCACACTATTCTCCAGGGCTTTGTCAGTATTCGTGACCAGAGCCGCTTTCTCAATCAAGCTACTCCTCAATTGGCCTCGCAAGGGCTGAGTGCACCCCACTTGCCTACAGCGCAAGTCAGGACACTTATTAGTGGACATTAATACGTGGTGCGTTGACAAGGTTGACTGGAATACTCTCTTTCAAATTTTGAAGGTGACAGGGGTAAAATACAGGGAGCGAAAGGCTATTTACAATTTCTACAGGAACCAGATGGCAGTTATAAGAGTCGATGGGCACGAAAGGGAAGCAGTGGTTGGAAAGGGAGTGAAACAGAGTTGCAGCCTATCCCCGATGTTATTCAATCTGTATATTGAGCAAGCAGTAAAGGAAACAAAAGAAAAATTTGGAGTGGAAATTAAAGTTCAGGTAGGAGAAATTAGAACTCTTTGAGGTTTGCTGGTGACATTGTAATTCTGTCAGAGACAGCAAATGACTTGAAAGAGCAACTGAACGGAATGGACAGTGTCTTGGAAAGAGGACATAAGATGAACATCAACAAAAGCAAAACGAGAGTAATGGAATACAGTCGGGTTAAATCAGGTGATGCTGAGGGAATTAGATTAGGAAATGAGACACTTAAAGTAGTAGAGGAGTTTTGCTATTTGGGACGCACAATAACTGATGATGGTCGAAGTAGGAAGGATATAAAATGTAGACTGGCTATGGCAAGAAAAATGTTTCTGAAGAAGAGAAATTTGTTAACATCGAGTATAGATTTAAGTGTCAGTAATTCTTTTCTGAAAGTGTTTGTATGAAGTGTAGTCACGTGTGGAAGTGAAACATGGACAATAAACAGTTTAGACAAGACGAGAGTAGAAGCCTTCGGAATGTTGTGCTACAGAAGAATGCTCAAGATTAGATGGGTAGATCACGTAACTAATGAGGAGGTATTGAATAGAATTTGGGAGAAAAGAAATTTGTGGGGTAACCTGATTAGAAGAAGGGATCGGTTGGTAGGACACATCCCGAGGCATCAAGGAAGCACCAATTCAGTATTGCGGGGTAAAAATCGCAGAGGAAGACCAAGAAATGAATACACCAAGCAGATTGAGACGGATGTAGGTTGCAGTAGTTACTCGGAGATGAAGAGGCTTGCACAAGACATAGTAGTGTGGAGAGCTGCATGAAACCAGTCTCTGGACTGAAGACCACAACAACAAGCAGACCCCCCTCCTCTATGGCAGGTTGAACTCTGTTGAATACGATGCATCCGAATGCCTGAGGAGGAATTGCACCCCCTTCTTTCTCACGAGTCGAAACCAGAGAAGGTAATGAATTTCCACAGTGGACTGTGGAGTTAATTCGACGGTCTAACTCACCCAAAAGTGTTCCATTGGGTGCAGGTCAGGTTTATGGGCAGGTCAGTGCGTTAAAGAAATCTTGTCCACAAACGACTGCCTCAGAGACACTGCTTTATGGCAGGGTCCATTGTCCTCCTGATACAAAAAACGATCGCTTCCGTACTGTTCCTCTGCTAAATGCATTAAAAATGTGGTCCTATCGTCCAGCACTTAGCAAATGTTTTCTTACAATAAGGAGACTTCTACTTGATCACTAAAACCACACCCGTCTCATAACACCATCATAACATGTTGGCAGGTAAAGTTCTCCAGCTCATCAGCAGTCTACAATTCTTCAGTCCGATTGCCACAAAGGTATAGTGTGAGTCATGATTCCAAATCACTTGTTTCGAATCATCCAGTGTGCTGTGTTGTCAATCCTTACGCCACCTCATGCATCGCTTAGGACTGACAGCATGTAACGCCGGAAATGCATATTCTCCTATTTCCATCTATTGTACTGTAATATTTTTTCCATATTTTGTTACCTGAATATATGACGTTTCTGTGTCTTTGTATATTGTAATTGTTTTACTGTTTGTATATATATATATATATATATATATATATATATATATATATATATATATATATATATATATATATATATATATATATGTCGATTTATAATTGTTTTATTTTGTGAATATTATTTGTATTTATACGGTGGGTCTGGCCTAGGGAAAACTATACTATCGAAAGAATACATCGATAGGTCGTGTGGAGAACCTAAGTGTTTATGATCTTTGGTAGTGTTAACTCTGTCGCGTGGAGCGCGGGCCGAGCAAGAGAGAGTCTGGCTGGAGTAGCGAGTGGAGCAGGTGTGTGGTGTGAAGCTCCCGCGAGATGCCGCGCTTTCGGTGTTTGGCAGCATGTAATTGCGCTCGACTTGCGATGATAATTTCTGACATGGTGTCGCGGACGGGAAGCATTAGCTGGCGCACATCAAGAGCCCGTTTCGATTGGTGACCGTGTCGAGAAGAAGGCGCGCCAACATCCAGCTTCTGCAACAGCGACGGCCGACAATGAGGGACTGTCGCCACATCCTCGATCGACGGCTTCAAACCTTCAATCAACCAACAAGGAAGACTGGAAGCACGTAAAGTTTTAGAACTGTATGGCAGACCTCAGCTTTTCAAACTTTTAAAATTGTTGCATCACAAAATTACAGCTACTTAGCATGAACCTTTGTTGCTCATTGTCCCAGTTGCATTACCAAGCAGGGTCCCTTCCTTTTCCGGAATGAACCCGAGTGTCGTTGAAATTCAAACGCCAACATAATTCCATTTCACTGCTTTAATTTCAAAGTTCAGTTAAAGTATTCATAGCTGGCTACAATACTTAGATTACACAAGCACAAATTAAGAGTGCTAGTTTTGTTACCATATTTTAGCTTACCTGTGACTGCAGCTCAGCTTGGTACGTACTAAATTTTACTATTGTTAATTGTTCAGAATCATTTAATTCAAGTTCAAAGTTAAATCTCTTATTTTTAAATTGCGTAGATTCAAGTAGCTTTTGAAATGATTGTTGAGGTAGTCCAAGACTAACCGTATTTTACTGAATTTCGATGTGCTTCAGAAAGAAAGCTCACTATTAACTTCAGTCACTAAATTAACTTTCGATTTTCCGGTTTTATTAATTCTTTTGCTAAATTAAGTGTAGCGAAATTTATTACTTCTGACAAACTTTCAGTTTTCACACTACACTTGTCAACCTTCCGTTGCCACGCTTCTAGTGCTAATTATATGTCTAATAATCTTTCTTTTTCAGTTACTATAGTAATTGTCCTTAGGACTGGCGACCGTGATTTCCCCCAAATCTCAAATATCTAATTACCGCTAGTTGATTGTTAACGTAACGGCCGCACATTTACTTTCTTTATTAACTTTACCCCTATTTTCAAAATTAATTTCCACCAGTTTCATTAGCATTTTTCCTTTCATTTAGATGTAACCCTTTCCTCCCTCTTTACCGACAAATTAACCTCGGTGACGATTGCTTTTCCCAAATTTCCATTAGGTACACGCGGTTTAATTTTTCACTGTCATTAAGGTCGATAAGTGAGGGGGAGGTTACAAGCAGATGTGTGTGGTTTACGAGGAGATGCTCGACCACTATACCCCAGGTTTTTTGAAGAACTCTCAACGCTCAGCCACTGTGCCAGCTGAACTTCTGGTATCACTTTGGAACTCACGAGTGATTCCTTGTCCTGATTGCCTGTAATTTTTTTACGACCACCCTGAGCAAAACTCGACGGTCCCTATCCGGATTTAGGTTTTCCGTAATTTCCCGAAATCTCTCAAGGTGAAAAGCGGGGTGATTCATTTGATAAGGACTCGAGCAATTTCCGGCCCAATTTTTTGGTAATCTGACTTAACGCTCCATATCTAATGACCACGCTGCCGACGTGACGTCGAACGCTTACCATTCTTACTTTTTTGGACTTGGTTTAAATGTGGTTCTTCCTTCCCATTTCAACTTCACAGTCACCTCACCAACAGGCCACTTGTGCTTCTTTAGAAGGGTTGAAATGTTTGTTACACGGGTGACATCCAATGGCCAGTCCACGGACGAAGTCAGTGAGATCCCTTGACTGACGCATCCTGCTGTTGGTTCGTCTCTACTGACAACACAGTACTCCATGCCTCCTTTTGTACTGGCGGCCTCTCATCACATCTAGAGGTTAATTCCACCTTATTTAGGGATTTCCGGACACACTTATCATATAGTATACGTTTAAGGGATTTTTTTTTCTAGTTTTGAGTAGGAATATATGACTTTTATCAACACCCTTTACATCAGTGGTTGGTAAACCTCAAATAGAGTTCTGTAAAGGCCGATCAATTTATTTTTCGTTTAAATGTACTCTTGTGAATCGCCATTGAAGGCCAGTGTATTATACCCGACAGTGGCCTAAGAGAATAACTAGTATTCTCAGTCAGTTTCTTCTATTAACAAAGTTGTCAGATTCAGTTACGAGTTCTCATTATGCGTCATTAGGAAGGGAAGACCAGGCTAGGCCTACAACTAAAGACCTTTGTAACATTGGTTCGTATGACAGAGGTATTTCGTTAACGTAAAGCTCTAACCTGAAAGTTTCGGGAGAAGTCTCACGACTTGATGAATGGCAGACATTTGGACAGATACAAGGTTTATTTATTTTATTAATGTATGCATTTATTTCCTCTCTCGACACTATGGCCTTCAGACCCTCTCTTGCATCCAACCAGGTATCCATAGTCACCATTACAATTTGTTCAGTAGAAGAGCAGTAATATACAGGGTGATTCAAAAAGAAAACCACAACTTTAAAAATGTGTATTTAATGAAAGAAACATAATATAACCTTCTGTTATACATCATTACAAAGAGTATTTGAAAAGGTTTTTTTTCACTCAAAAACAAGTTCAGAGATGTTCAATATGGCCCCCTCCAGACACACGAGCAATATCAACCCGATACTCCAACTCGTTCCACACTCTCTGTAGCATATCAGGCCTAACAGTTTGGATAGCTGCTGTTATTTCTCGTTTCAAATCATCAATGGTGGCTGGGAGAGGTGGCCGAAACACCATATCCTTAACATACCCCCATAAGAAAAAATCGCAGGGGGTAAGATCAGGGCTTCTTGGAGGCCAGTGATGAAGTGCTCTGTCACGGGCTGCCTGGCGGCCGATCCATCGCCTCGGGTAGTTGACGTTCAGGTAGTTACGGACAGATAAGTGCCAATGTGGTGGCGCTCCATCCTGCTGAAATATGAATTGTTGTGCTTCTTGTTCGAGCTGAGGGAACAGCCAATTCTCTAACATCTCCAGATACTGTAGTCCAGTTACAGTAGCACCTTCGAAGAAAAAGGGACCAAAAACTTTATTGGCTGAAATGGAACAGAAAACGTTCACCTTAGGCGAGTCACGTTCATACTGAGTTCGTTCGAAATGCACGCTGAACAACTGTCGTCGATTCACTTCTGCCGTACTCAATAACACAAAAAGCTTTCTGTTGAGCGGTCGCCATCTTAGCATCAACTGACGCTGACGCCTAGTCAACAGCGCCTCAAGCGAACAAATGTACAACTAAATGAAACTTTATAGCTCCCTTAATTCGCTGACAGATAGTGCTTAGCTCTGCCTTTTGTCGTTGCAGAGTTTTAAATTCCTAAAGTTGTGGTATTCTTTCTGAATCACCCTGTATAATAATAATGATAGTACAAAGGGCGTTCAAAACGTTTTGCACAGTCGTCTCTATTTTTTTAATTTTTTGCAGTAGGAGAATAAATTTTTTTTAACATACTTGGGGCATTTAGCTATAAGTTAGTATCTAGAAGTATTTTCTTTTATTTACAGGTGAGCCATAATGGACCGTGGAGTAGTTGTCAGGTTGCGACAACGGTCGGTGATGGCATTCCTCTTCAAGACCGGCGATGACTCTGCCACATCGATTCAGAGGAAGTTGCTCCCTGTTTATGGGGAGGACTCAGTGGATCGCAGCAGTATCCAGCGGTGGTTGCAGAGGTTTAAAGAAGGTGATTTCTCTCTACTGGACAATCCACGATGCGGTAGAGGGTAGACCATCGACGGCAGTCAGTGATGTGTATAAAGAGACCATCATATCATCCAAAATGACAGATGTGTGACGACACGATAGCTTCCTGAAATAACTCGTTTGCCATTGGGTAGTGTGGTGTCACTGGTACAGTCACTAGGGTACAGAAAAATCTGTGCACGTCGGGTGCCTAGATTATTGACAACAGAAATGAAAACGATGAGGAAGAATGTGTGTGAAGGACTCATGAAGACCTTTACTGTAGAGTGGAAACAGTGTTATGACGGCGTCATTACCCAGGATGAAACATGGTTGTTTTTGTCCGAACCTGAGAGCAAAACCCAATCCATGGAGTCTCGTCATCCTGGTTCCCGTCAGAAGAAGAAACGAAGACTTTCACGAACAGCAGGTCGAAAGGTGATGTCCTGCTTCTGGGATCAGCGTTGTGTCATTATCACTGCCTGTTTTGGGACCTGGCTCTACAATTAAGAACTGTTTGTCACTGGACAAGCTGATTAGATTAGATTAGATTAGTACTTGTTCTATAGATGATGAATACGACACTTCGTAATGATGTGGGACGTGTCAGGTTAATAAAAGGTGTCTATACAAGATATTACATTACACAAAATATTACATGACACTCAATATTTTTAATTTTTTTTGTGGGGGTTGGGGAAATTACCTACCCACTTACTACATCCAGAAATTCATCTAATGAGTAGAAGGAGTTGCCATTAAGAAATTCTTTTAATTTTAATTTCCTTTTAAATGCTATATGGCTATTTGTCAGACTTTTGATGCTATTAGGTAAGTGACCAAAGACTTCTGTGGCATCATAATTTACCCCCTTCTGAGCCAAAGTTAGATTTAACCTTGAGTAGTGAAGATCATCCTTTCTCCTAGTGTTGTAGCCATGTACACTGCTATTACTTTTGAATTCGTTCGGATAGTTAATAACAAATTTCATAAGTGAATATATATATATATATATATATATATATATATATATATATATATATATATATATATATATATATATATATATATATATATATTGTGAGGCTACAGTGAAGGTCTTTAGCTCTTTAAATAAGTGTCTGCCGGATGATCTTGGATGAGCTCCAGCAATTATTCTGATTACACACTTTTGTGCAATGAACACTCTTTTACTCAATGATGAGTTACCCCAGAAATGATGCCATACAATAGCAGAGAATGGAAATAGGCGTGGTAAGCTAATTTACTCAGATGTATATCGCCAAAATTTGCAATGACCCTAACAGCATAAGCAGCTGAACTCAAACGTTTCAGCAGATCTTCAGTGTGTTTTTTTCCAGTTCAACCCCTCATCAATGCATACACCTAAAAATTTTGAATATTCTACCTTAGCTACCGATTTCTGATCGAAGTCTATATTTATTAATGGTCTCATTCCATTTACTGTGTGGAACTGTATATACTGTGTTTTGTGAAAGTTTAATGAGAGCCCATTTGCAGAGACCCACTTAATGATTTTCTGAAACACATCGTTTACAATTTCACCGGTTAATTCTTGTCTGTTGGGTGTGATAGCTATACTTGTATCATTGGCAAAAGTACCAGCTTTGCATCTTCGTGAATATAGAATGGCAAGTCATTAATATATATTAAGAACAGCAGAGGACCTAAGACCGAACCTTGTGGCACCCCATTCTTGATTGTTACCCAGTTTGAGAAATCACCAGTTTTTTGCATATTATGTTTATTTCAACTTTCTGCACTCTTCCAGTTAGGTATGATATAAACCATTTGAGCACTGTCCCATTCATACCACAGTACTTGAGCTTATCTAGAAGTATTCCATGATTTACACAATCAAAAGCCTTTGATAGGCCACAAAAAATCCCAACAGGTGACTTCCAGTTACTCAGAGCATTTAATATTTCATTAGTGAAAGTAGATATAACATTTTCCGTTGAAAAACCCTTCTGGAAACCAAACTGACTTTTTGTTAAAACTATATTTTTACAAAGGCGTGAAGCTACTCTACAATACATTACTTTTTCAAGAATTTAGGATAAGGCAGTCAGAAGAGAGATTGGGCAGTAGCTGTTGCCATCAGACGTATCCCATTTTTTATGCAGTGGTTTATCAATGGCATAAGTCAGTCTATCTGGAAAATTACCCTGCTTCAGAGAGCTATTACGTATGTAGCTAAGAATCCCACTTATTTCTTGGTAACAAGCTTTTATTATCCTACTGGAAATGCCACCAATTTCATGTGAGCTTTTATTCTTGAGAGAGTTTATTATCTTCCTAATTTCAGAAGGAGAGATGGGTGGAATTACAATTGTATCAAATTGTGTGGGTAAGGCTTCTTCCATTGAGTGCCTTGCTTCTTCTAATGAACATTTAGATCCTATTTTCTCTACAACATTTAAAAAATGATTATTCAAAATGTTTTCGACTTCGAGCTTGTTGTTTATCAAATTTCCATTTACTTTGATGGTGATGCTGTCATTCTGTACTCTTGGTTGCCCTGTCTCCTTCGTAATAATATTCCAAATTGTTTTGATTTTGTTATCAGAGGTATTAATCTCAGACATGATGCACATGCTTCTGGACTTTTTAATAACCTTTCTTAATGTAGCACAGTAGTTTTTATAATATTTGGCTGTTTCTGGGTTATTACTCTTTCTTGTTGTTAGATACAGTTCCCTTTTGTTGTTACAAGATATTTTTATTCCTTTAGTAAGCCAAGGTTTTTGCATGGTTTCTTATAATTAGATTTAACTACTATCTTGGAGAAACAGTTTTCAAATTCTCTTACAAGTATATCATGAAATAAGTTATATTCTAAATTAGCATCAGATTCCTTGTACACGTCATCCCAGTCTAACTGCTGAAGATTTTCTCTGAAATTTCTAATTGTTGAGTCATTAATTGAACGCACAACTTTGGAGGGTAGTTTTGTATTACTGAATGGAGCTATGTCATATACTGTAACTAGCTGAGCATCATGATCAGAAAGCCTATTCTCAACAGGACAAGAATTTATGTTTTTAAATCCATCTTCGTCTATAAAAGTGTTATCTATCAATGTGCTGCTGTCCTTTACTACCCGAGTAGGAAAATTAATGACAAATTGGAAGAACCGAGCAAGACTTCCAGGTCATTCTTCCTATTACACTCTTTCAGTGAATCAAGACTGAAGTCCTTGCAAATAATAATTTGCTTTCCCCTATGTGACAGATAGTACAACAAGGCATCCCAGTTTTCCAGGAATAAATGACAGTTTCCTGAAGGGGACCTACATACTGTCACAATTACAAAAGAGCCCTCCTTCAGTTTAAGTTGACAGGCACATGCTTCTATATGTTGCTCTAGACAAAACTTTTTTGTATCTAAGCTTTCTACACAGTGATAACTTTTGACATATATGGCAACTGCTTCTCTCACCTTATCCTCTCTACTCATATGTGCAGCTAGTTTATAACTGTTGATATTTACCTTTTCCATATCAGACACAATGTGATGCTCAGACAGGCATAGTATATCTATTACATTATCAGATTCAATGTCATCTAAACAAACCAGGTGCCATCAAGACCCACAGACCACAGCTTCAGGGTCAGCTCATCAAACTACACCATGACAATGCCAAAGCCCATACAGCCCTTATGACGCAAGAGGAAACCAGGAAAATGGGTTGGAAAATTGTTCCTCATCCTCCCGACAGTCCAGACTTGGCTCCGCCTGTTTACCTCTTTGGTCGTCTGAAGGCCCACCTGCGCGCTAAAAACATTTGATAGTGAGAAAGACCATATTTCCTGTGTCAAGCGATGGTGTAAAAGTCAATCGCGAGAATTTTACCAAAGTGCATTTACATCATGGAAAGGACGGTGGGGCGTCACAGCTGATGGAGACTACATCGAATGGGTTCTATGTATAGGTAAATGTTCCAAGTATGTTCCCAGAAAATTTCATTCTCCTCCTCCAAAAAATAAAAAAAATTACACACGACTATGCAAAACTTTTTGATCGCCCTTTGTAATAATATGCATAATAGGCAATAAATGGAATTGTAAAAAATGCCAGTCATGCTAATGTCATGCTGGGCACTTCAATCATCCACTAGGCATTAAAGTCTGTAGGCGGAGGGTGGGAGAAATCCGCATATGCAGCTTAGAATCAGAATCGGAGAAAGTTTGTTTGCGGAACGTATGTATTTCTGCATCAGCCAAGTCACGAGAAAGGATCACATTGGGGTGAAATGACAGCAGATGCATAGCAGAGGGGAGCACTTTAAATTACTGTGCCTCAGAGACGGGTGGCTTCATTGTCTTTACAGCACTTTCTGGCAATTAGATTTTCCAGCAATTTACGATAAGCAGCTGCGATCGATGAGAGAAAAGCCGATTTTCTGGCAGCCACCTGTTGAATAAGGACGGTCGCGGGGCCTTACGTAAGCCAATTAACAAAGGAACTGATTTCTGGAGCAATGGCTTTATTGGATCAGAAGATACTCGGCTTTATTCAGCTATCCTAACCCTCCAGCTGCTTACTGCCAAAGACTTCATATTGCTGATTTATAACTGGTTTCGACCTTCTCTTCCTGTTCACTTACTACCCATCGCCATCTGGCTGCTGTTACCTCTGCTTGAGAGGTCTGTAAAAAAGTTTGAAACCGATTAAGTGTACCACAAGCACTCCACAAATCCAGCTTGTGGTTTTCATCAACGTAATGAGATGAATTTGATGATTACAGTTCACTTGTGCTGTCAGGTTTTGTAAGTATGTGCAGTGGAAATATTAAATCAAAAAGTGACTTCATAGCTCAGCATTTATTTTGTAAACAAACTACACGTATGGACTTCGTGACTGACATCGGACATGTTTCTGCACTGCTGTCAACCTTCAGTTGTCTGGATTTCATAAAAATTAAAGGTATTAGAGATCTAAGTAATCTACCACAACATCAACCTAGTCTCAAGTGACGTTTGGTGTCTACTAATAATTTATTTCAGAACATCCCACACCCCACCGGTTTAAGTGATGTGAAGTTGCTAGTATTAACGAGCAGCCGGCCGAGGTGGCCGAGCGGTTCTAGGCGCTACTGTCTGGAGCCGCGCGACCGCTACGGTCGCAGGTTCGAATCCCGCCTCGGGCATGGATGTGTGTGATGTCCTTAGGTTAGTTAGGTTTAAGTAGTTCTAAGTTCTGAGGGACTGATGACCTCAGAAGTTAAGTCCCATAGTGCTCAGAGCCATTTTTATTAACGAGCAAGAATGAGACGCCCTGCTAAACCTGCAGGACAGGACAAGTAGCAGGAATTGTGGAAGAGGGCCAGAATGAGCGGCTGTCGACTACACTCCAAACAAAACACTTTATTTAGTTGTCCAAACATTACAGCGCAGCTTCTAAGCTTGACTATCGACTGAAAACGTCTTTAATTCTGAAACGGCTGAAGGCCCATGAATTAAATACAACTGCTAAAATAGTATTTAAGCCCAATCGATGTAAGACTTGACTAGTCAGATAGATTAAGTTTTTAAAATCAGCTGAAGGGCCATAAATTTAAAACAACATAACTACAATAACTTTTCAACAGGCAGAAGGCCCAAACTTTGTGACCAATAAGAAACCTTACTTCAAAACGGCTGAAGGCATTTGTTAAAAAAAAAACAGCAACCAATTTTTCAAGGCAGAAGGCCCAAAGCTTTTAACCTCAAATAGTATTTAATCCCAAGTGATGAAAGAATTAATAAGTAAGAATCCGAAATCTTAAAGCGGCTGAAGGCCCATCATTTTAAGAACAACACAACTACAATAAATTGTCAAGAGGCAGAAAGCCCACAGTTTTATCTCCAAAAAGGTAATACTTGATAAGTAACATCCCTAAAACTTCAAGCGGCTGAAGGCTGATGCTTAAAAAAAATACGATAAATTTTCAACAGGCAGGAAGCCTTTGATTTTAAAAACACAGTTGCAAGCATACAAATTGAAACCATCGGCTATGAGCCATTAAAACACACAATTAAACGCTAGTAAGAAAGACATTATAGGCAACGGTTCTCAGATATTTTCAGGGAGCTCGGTCTGCCCTTGAAATCTTATCGTTCGCTTAGGTGAGAGAAGAAGTCGGTCCAACTATACTCGATCCACCGGCAACACAACCAAGAGACAGTCAGGGACCCACCGACAAAACGACTTGCTAACCACCGACCAGGGGACACCGCCTTATAGTAGGCACCTTCAGTCCCGGGCGGGAGGGTTTGCGTGCTTCGGTGAAGTCGAGAGCTATGCCGGCGGTAGCATAGCTACTGGCAGGGTCTCCCAAGCCGGACTGGTCTCGACAGAGGAGCCAGACAAAGTGTGTCCCACAACATAGGGCAGGGAGGGCTCTAGAGGCGTAGTGAAGCCAGCTTCCCTAGAGGAGTAAACCTCATACAAATCCTGGTCCTCCAGGTTGGGGGTTGGGCATGGGGCTAATAACCCCATACTGTAAAAAAAGAATATTACGGAAATTCAACAGAAGCCTCGGAAACTGGATGGAAAGCATGTATCACGACCCCAGCAAAGGAAACGGATAAAGGATCTAACAGTAGCATCGTGGAATGTGAGGACAATGCTTCAGCCTGGAAAAATGAAAGAAATAGCCAATGAAATTTTAAAATTCAAATATGATATTGTAGGGCTACAGGAAATAAGATGGCAGGGGAATGGGCAGATAGATAAACCTGAGTACTCATTGGTATATAGTGGACCAGAAGAAAGAACAGGCCAACTTGGAACAGGGTTTATAATAACTGGGGAAGTTAGGAAAAGCCTTCTAGAATTTGAACCTATAAATGAAAGGATGAGCAGACTCAGACTAATAGGTAAGTTTAGGAATATATCAATAGTTAATGCACATGCACCAACAGAGGAAAAAGAGGATATAATTAAAGAACAGTTCTACGAAGGCTTGGAAAAAGTATGCTGTGCAGTACCTAAATATGACCTGATGCTAGTAATAGGAGATTTTAATGCAAAAATAGGGAGGAATGAACATCCGTATGGAGTTTCTGGAAAATATTCACTACATGAAGAAAACAATGAGAATGGAGACTTACTATGCCAATTCGCAGCAAGGAATAATATGATTATTAAAAGTACCTGCTTTCCACATAAAAGGATCCATCTGGGTACTTGGAAGGCTGCAGCCAATGGAGTAGTCAATCAGATTGACCATATTTTAGTGATCGCACCCCACTCCACGTCAGTTACGGATGTACGGAGCTGCAGAGGACCAAACTGTGATTCAGACCACTTTTTGATAAAATCAGTCTTGAGAGAGAAACTGTCACTAACGAAGGGCAACAGAATGGGAAAGATGATGAAATGGAATACAGACAAACTGAACATCCCTGATGAAGTAAAAAAATACCAAGTAACACTAAGCAGAAAGTTGAGCAATGAAGAGACCACAGTAGGAGTAGATGAAAGGTGGAACAGGTTTGAAAAAGCCATTAAGGATGCTGCAGAGGAAATAATAGGCATAAGAAGGAACAGAAGAACCCAGGAGTGGTTTGATGAAGATTGCAGGTCAGCAATAGAGGAAAAGAACAGGGCCAGAACAAAAGTGCTACAGAGAGAAACCAGAAATAATGTGGAACAATATAGAGAATTAAGGAGAAGAGCTAACAGACTGTGCAAGAGAAAGAAAAGAGAGTGGAATAAGAAGAAATTTCAAGAACTAGAAGAACTAAAGGAACAGAGTGAAATAAGAAAGTTCTATCATGCCATAGGCAAAATGAAGAATAGATTCCAACCAAAAACAACGGCCTGTTCCAGTAAAGATGGGAAAATGATAAGGGAGGAAGAACAGATAGTGGGAAGATGGGCACAGTATTTCAAAGACACACTAAGCACCAGCCTAGAAGATGAAGAGACAGCTGCACAGGAGGGAAGAGTGGAGCTGGAAGTAGACAATGAAACCAATGAGGCAAGAAAGCCAACACTACACGAGGTCTCTCAGGCTGTGTACAAGTCAAAAAACAATCGAGCCCCTGGGGAAGACAGCATAATTGCTGAATTAATAAAAACTGGTGGTGAGGCTGTAATAAAGGAACTGCACACATTAATATCAGATATATGGGAAACAGAAACTATGCCAGATAATTGGAAAATTGGAATAATAGTCCCCATTTATAAGAAAGGGGACAGAACAGCATGTGAAAACTATAGAGGTGTAACACTCCTAAGTACAGCTTATAAGATCTTCACAAGTATATTAAACGAAAGAATACAAAAGTGTGCAGAAGGCATACTAGGGGAATATCAGTGTGGCTTTCGACCAGGCAGAGGAACAACTGATCAAATATTTGTGATAAGGCAAATGATGGAAAAGTTCTATGAATATGATATAGATCTGCATTTCTTATTCATCGATTTCAAACAAGCCTTTGACAGCATAAATCGGCAAGAACTATACAGAGTACTGAAAGAAGTTGGTATATGTGCTAAATTAATAAGACTAATCAGAATGACAATGACAGAGACAAGAGCAAAAGTAAAGGTCCTTAGCAGAACAAGTGATAGCTTTGACTTTAATAAAGGTGTGAAGCAAGGGGATAGTCTCTCCACTGTCCTATTCAACATAGCCCTGCATAGTGCAGTAAATAAAATCAACAAAAGAGACACCATATTTATGAAAACTAGCCAGATATGTGCATACGCTGATGACATTGCTATAGTAGCAAGAAATACCAATACACTCCTAGAAACATACCGGGCAATGGAAACAGAAGCCTTAAAAATTGGCCTCATAGTAAATGAAAACAAAATAAAATATATGGTAATGTCACAATCTGAGGCCAGAAGAACCCCTAAAAACCTAAACATCAATGGGAAATGCTTCAAAGGAGTGGCCTCTTTTAACTACTTGGGAGCCCTAATAACAAATGATAACAGTATTGGAAAGGCTATAAGGGAAAGAATACAAGCAGGAAACAGAGCTTACTTTGCAAATATGCAGCTTTTCAAAAATAGCCTTGTTACAAGAAAAACTAAACTGCTAATATATAATTCCCTAGTCCGCCCAGTTATCACATACAGCTCAGAGGTATGGACGTTGACAGAACACGATAAAAATGCTCTAAGAAGCATTGAGCGGAAAATACTACGCAAAATCTATGGGCCAATAAGGGAGGAAGAAGGCTGGAGAATACGCTACAATGCCGAATTACAAGAGTTAATACAAGGCAGGGACATAGTAAAATTTGTGAAATCACAGCGAATACGATGGCTAGGACACTTGGAGAGAATGGCAGAGGATCGAACTCCAAAGAAAATGATGAAAGGTATGCTCCATTCAGTTAGGCGAAAAGGGAGACCTAGAAGAAGATGGATCGACGAGGTAATAATGGATCTTACCAGTATGGGAGTCCGGGGGTGGAAAAGAGCAGCAAATAACCGAGAAGTGTGGAGGAAGATTGTTGAAGAAGCCAAGGCTCACCAAGGGCTGTAGAGCTACTGAAGAAGAAGAAGAACCACCGACCAGTATACGAGAATTCCGAAGCCAAAACGTTACAGACATAGCCGCCCACAACCAAAAATACTTTAAGCTGTCAAAAACTACACACCATGTTGGACAGCGACAACAGGTGAGGAAAGGACACTGCAGGTAACCGGAACACTAACGGCCACAAGGCAGAAAATTCCGCTGGTGCACTTGAATTTGAAACCGACAAATATAGTTAATTCCACCACACGGCGGCTAAATCTTCAGCAACTCTAACACTCGCTGTTGCCCCCAGGAACAGTGAAACACCAACCAAACGGAAAACGTGAACAGACGTGGCTTCGGTAATAAAATCACCACCCAACTTTGATGTCCTGGGTCGGTGAGCCACGAACCTCGCAGCACTCGGAACAGCCCCCACACGCTCCGAAACTGCATACGGATCCCCAGCGGGCCCGGTACACTGCGCCGCGAGGAGACTTGCTCGCTGATCCGCTCCAACTGACCAAATCACTGCCAGTACGCCGTCAACATTTAAAACAAGTTATCTGTGGAAATGACACCAACTACACACACAGTTTGACAAGCACTAGCACGAAGATTTGAAAGACACTAAGCAGTGGCTTTCCAATCACGAAGACAAATCGGGAGTCGATGCACACGCACACACAGCCGACTCATGAACGATCGGCGAGCCAAAAAGCGTCGTCCGGTAGGACGACCGACCGACAATCCACCAAGACCGTGGCCCGGCTCAAGTGATGCGTGGCGGCAATTGACATGCGGGCCTCACTGTTACTCTAACCCCACTGAACTACTGCTGTGTTCCAACTCCCCGACTGGCAGGTCCGAACTGCCCTCCTGCCACATTCCAACTGACTCCACGGCAGACGACAACCAGGAAGTACACCACTAGCCATTAAAATTCGTACACCAAGAAGGAATGCAGATGATAAGCGGGTATTCATTGGACAAATACATTATACTAGAACTGACATGTGATTACATTTTCACGCAGTTTGGGTGCATGGATCCTGAGAAATCAGTACCCAGAACAACCACCTCTGGCCGTAATAACAGACTTGATACGCCTGGGCATTGAGTCAAACAGAGCTTGGATGGCGTGTACAGGTTGAGTAGCCCATGTAGTTTCAACACGATACCACACTCCATCAAGAGTACTAACTGGTGTATTGTGACGAGCCGGTTGCTCGGACACCATTGACCAGACGTTTTCAGTTGGTGAGAAATCTGGAGAATGTGCTGGCCAGGGCAGCAGTCGAACATTTCCTGTATCCAGAAAGGCCCGTACAGGACCTGCAACATGCGGTCGTGCATTATCCTGCTGAAATATAGGGTTTCGCAGGGATCGAGTGAGGGTAGAGCCACGGGTCATAACACATCTGAAATGTAACGTCCACTGTTCGAAGTGCTGTCAATGCGAACAAGAGGTCACCGAGACGTGTAACCCATGGCACCTCGTACCATCACGCCGGGTGATACGCCAGTATGGCGATGACGAATACACGCTTCCAATGTGCGTTCACCGCGATGTCGCCATACACGGATGCCACCATCATGACGCTGTAAACAGAACCTGGATTCATCCGAAGAAATGACGTTTTGCCATTCGTGCATCCAGGTTCGTCGTTGAGTACACCATTGCAGGCGCTCCTGTCTGTGATGCAGCGTCAAGGGTAACTGCAGCCACGCTCTCCGAGCTGATAGTCAATGCTGCTGCAAACGTCGTCGAACTGTTCGTGCAGATGGTTGTTGTCTTGCAAACGTCCCCATCTGTTGACTCAGGGATCGAGACGTGGCTGCACGATCCGTTACAGCCATGCGGTTAAAATGCCTGTCATCTCGACTGCTAGTGATGCGAGGCCGTTGGGATCCAGCACGGCGTTCCGTATTACCCTCCTGAACCCACCGATTCCATATTCTGCTAACAGTCATTGGATCTCGACCAATGCGAGCAGCAATATCGCCATACGATTAACCGCAATCGCGATAGGCTACAATCCGACCTTTATCAAAGTCGGAAACGTGATGGTACGAATTTCTCCTCCTTACACGAGGCATCACAACAAAGTTTCACCAGGAAACGCTGGTCAACTGCTGTTTGTGTACGAGAAATCGGTTGGAAACTTTCCTCATGTCAGCACGTTGTAGAGCAGGGCTTCAAAACATACGTGCTCGCGGAGCAAGCTGTGAGCAGCAAGGCGCGAACACGGAGCAGCGCGAGCACGCTACCCCCACTACCGGACCAGAGCGGAGAGTGGGGAGAGTCACGTGGGGCACACAACAGCTGCCGCCAGTCAATGTAAATCCGCGGCCACCTGCAGGGATATCACTCACGAATTATTACTGCGACAAATGAAACAAATAAAGGAGAACGTACACGTGCCACATAATTTTATTAGCTTAGTGTATGCCTCTACCATCTGTAGACACTGAAACTAAAGAATTGCACGACAATCCTATATTTTCAACACTTTCTTGAACACTACTTAAAATATCACCTCCGGTTGTAGTGTTCTTCATGGCTACTACATCGAGGAGCTCCTCCCTCACCTGAAGATCTCTGTTAACACCTCTAATAAATATGGCAAACTGCGCTGTTCCAGTGATATCAACACTTTCGTCCAGAGCTAGAGAATACGCCATAAAATCTTAACAGATATTTGCAAGATGGCTCTGGACGTCGTCTGCCATGTCCTGTATGCGACGCATAATGGTCATGTTAGATAATGGCACAATCCGAAACTGTTCAACTTGAGATGGACACAAATGTTCCGCTGCAACTACCAAATATTCTTTTATTAAATCGCTATCAGTTAAGGGGCGCAGGGATTTTGCTAAAAGCAAAGCAATTTTGTAACCCACTCTGAGAGCTGCCTCAGTTGATTTTTCTTCGTCGTCCAGATCTTCTTCGGATAGCTTCCTTTTATGTTTAATAACTTCCTGTGCACGATCTGGTCAATCACATTTTCCACGTCCGTAGTCTTTCGCGTGGTACGACATATAATGTCGCTGCAAATTAAATTTCGTAAAAGAATTCAGCGTTTTGTGACATACTAAACATTTTGCAACACCATCTTTTTCAGTAAACAGATACAATTCCCCCCAATGGGGGTTGAACTGCGAAAGCATGGTTGGGGTTACACAACGGCGACTTCACATGATTCTTAACCAGCGAAGTGACTGTTAAGAGCGGATCGTAGTACTTTAAACGTTACACAGTCGGCGCGAATTCAATAGGCACGCTGCGCCCCTATTCAAACGTGCGCACGCATTTCCCCTCCATCCCCTCCCCCCTTACTCCGCGACCTTGCAGCTGCTCGCGAGCACGTGCTTGAGCAGACGCGAGTACTCGCGCTCAAAACCGGCCAGTTGTTAAGCCCTGTTGTAGAGGTTGCCACCGGCGCCAACCTTGTGTGAATGCTCTGGAAAATTATCATTTGCATATCACAGCATCTTCTTCCTGTCGGTTAAATTTCGCGTCTGTAGCATGTCATCTTCGTGGTGTAACAATTTTAATGGCCAGTAGTGTAATAGCACTGCAGCAAAGATAACACGTGAGGGCTGTATCGATAGGCGCTGCTGCTGCCGCTGACGGGAAGACAAAGCAGCAACTCAGTGACAAAAGAAATTGAAACTAACATAACGAGGTGGCAACACAAAAAAAAAAACAGGATGAAAAATAAGAGATGGCACGAGCGCGAGCCACGCACGGCTCAAATAACTTTCTTTGTATGTAAGATTTGTTTGTACGTACACTGAGGTGTAGTGGTAACCCGTGGTCTAGGGCCCTCGTGGATACTGACGAACACCGTTTAACATGTGGATCGGCGTTAGAGGTATGGCTGCTAGTGCAGAAGATCCTCGCCTGCTACCTACGTACCGCGCCTCGCACAATTGAGCCACGGCTCCTCCTTTGTCCAGAGGATACTTATTTCCCACCTGCGAAGACTCATGCTCTCACATGGTTTAAAGGCATGTCCATATACTACCTCTTTCGCGATGATGAGAAGATGGTGCTTGATTACTGGCAATTTCTCCAGGACAGTCATAGCACACTTGAGTGTACACCCCGATACCGACAGCTATTTGCGAACTCTTTGCGCAGTGTCTTCGACAACCCCCCTCACAGTTGGGGAGTACCGGGCAGAGGATGACCGCCGACATGGGGCTCCACACGCCGCGAAATGTTGTAACAATTTGGAACATGGAATCTGTACGCCGAGGGGCCATGCACATGGAATGGCGTGCGGGATTTGGTTACATTTTTCTTTCGTTATTATCTATCATCACACTATTAGTTTCAAATTCCTTTTCATAGTTTAGAAGGAACTCTTGTTCTGTTCTTGCTACGGCTGTAATTTTCTAATTTTGTTTGTTGTAACTGAAAGACGCCTTTTGTCCATATATATATATATATAAAAGGTTGGCAGCGAAAAAAAAAGGGGTAGCGTCTCTGATTCGTAATCAAAATGTCTTCGGTCCCGGGTTCGATCCCCGCCACTGCTTAAATTTTGATAAATAATCAGCATTGGCGGCTGAAGACTTCCGGCATAAGAAGTCAGCCTCATTCTTCCAACGGCCTTGTCAAAGAGGGCGGAGGAGCGGATAGAGGTTCAGGGCACTCTCTTGTCCTAGGGGTGGGAAATTGCCCCTAAAGGCGGTAGAATCAGCAATGATCAACGACATGAGGATGCAGAAGGCAATGGAAACCACTGCATTAAAGACACATAACGTGTATCCACAGGACAAGTGGCCTGTAATTGAAGAAGTGTCATGATGATCTCTCCATTGGCAAAAGATTCCGGAATAGTCCCCCATTCGGATCTCCGGGAGGGGACTGCCAAGGGGGAGGTTACCATGAGAAAAAGATTGAATAATCTACGAAAGGGTAACGTTCTACGAGTCGGGGCGTGGAATGTCAGAAGCTTGAACGTGGTAGGGAAACTAGAAAATCTGAAAAGGGAAATCCAAAGGCTCAATCTAGATATAGTAGGCGTCAGTGAAGTGAAGTGGAAGGAAGACAAGGATTTCTGGTCAGATGAGTATCGGGTAATATCAACAGCAGCAGAAAATGGTATAACAGGTGTAGGATTCGTTATGAATAGGAAGGTGTGTTATGGTGAACAGTTCAGTGACCGGGTTGTTCTAATCAGAATCGACAGCAGACCAACACCGACAACGATAGTTCAGGTATACATGCCGACGTCGCAAGCTGAAGATGAACAGATAGAGAAAGTGTATGAGGATATTGAAAGGGTAATGCAGTATGTAAAGGGGGACGAAAATCTAATAGTCATGGGCGACTGGAATGCAGCTGTAGGGGAAGGAGTAGAAGAAAAGGTTACAGGAGAATATGGGCTTGGGACAAGGAATGAAAGAGGAGAAAGACTAATTGAGTTCTGTAACAAGTTTCAGCTAGTAATAGCGAATACCCTGTTCAAGAATCAGAAGAGGAGGAGGTATACTTGGAAAAGGCCGGGGGATACGGGAAGATGTCAATTAGATTACATCATGGTCAGACAGAGATTCCGAAATCAGATACTGGACTGTAAGGCGTACCCAGGAGCAGATGTAGACTCAGATCACAATATAGTAGTGATGAAGAGTAGGCTGAAGTTCAAGACATTAGTCAGGATGAATCAATACGCAAAGAAGTGGGATACGGAAGTACTAAGGAATGACGAGATACGTTTGAAGTTCTCTAACGCTATAGATACAGCAATAAGGAATAGCGCAGTAGGCAGTACAGTTGAAGAGGAATGGACGTCTCTAAAAAGGGCCATCACAGAAGTTGGGAAGGAAAACATAGGTACAAAGAAGGTAGCTGCGAAGAAACCATGGCTAACAGAAGAAATACTTCAGTTGATTGATGAAAGGAGGAAGTACAAACATGTTCCGGGAAAATCAGGAATACAGAAATACAAGTCGTTGAGGAATGAAATAAATAGGAAGTGCAGGGAAGCTAAGACGAAATGGCTGCAGGAAAAATGTGAAGACATCGAAAAAGATATGATTGTCGGAAGGACAGACTCAGCATACAGGAAAGTCAAAACAACCATTGGTTACATTGAAAGTAACGGTGATAACATTAAGAGTGCAACGGGAATTCCACTGTTAAATGCAGAGGAGAGAGCAGATAGGCGGAAAGAATACATTGAAAGCCTCTATGAGGGTGAAGATTTGTCTGATGTGATAGAAGAAGAAACAGGAGTCGATTTAGAAGAGATAGGGGATCCAGTATTAGAATCGGAATTCAAAAGAGCTTTGGAGGACTTACAGTCAAATAAGGCAGAAGGGATAGATAACATTCCATCAGAATTTCTAAAATCATAGGGGGAAGTGGCAACAAAACGACTATTCACGTTGGTGTGTAGAATATATGAGTCTGGCGACATACCATCTGACTTTCGGAAAAGCATCATCCACACAATTCCGAAGACGGCAAGAGCTGACAAGTGCGAGAATTATCGCACAATCAGCTTAACAGCTCATGCATCGAAGCTGCTTACAAGAATAATATACAGAAGAATGCAAAAGAAAATTGAGAATACGCTAGGTGACGATCAGTTTGGCTTTAGGAAAAGTAAAGGGACGAGAGAGGCTATTCTGACGTTACGGCTAATAATGGAAGCAAGGCTAAAGAAAAATCGGGACACTTTCATAGGATTTGTCGACCTGGAAAAAGCGTTCGACAATATAAAATGGTGCAAGCTGTTCGAGATTCTGAAAAAAGTAGGGGTAAGCTATAGGGAGAGACGGGTCATATACAATATGTACAACAACCAAGAGGGAATAATAAGAGTGGACGATCAAGAACGAAGTGCTCGTATTAAGAAGGGTGTAAGACAAGGCTGTAGCCTTTCGCCCCTACTCTTCAATCTGTACATCGAGGAAGCAATGATGGAAATAAAAGAAAGGTTCAGGAGTGGAATTAAAATACAAGGTGAAAGGATATCAATGATACGATTCGCTGATGACATTGCTATCCTGAGTGAAAGTGAAGAAGGATTAAATGATCTGCTGAACGAAATGAACAGTCTAATGAGCACACAGTATGGTTTGAGAGTAAATCGGAGAAAGGCGAAGGTAATGAGAAGTAGTAGAATTGAGAACAGCGAGAAACTTAACATCAGGATTGATGGTCACGAAGTCAATGAAGTTAAGGAATTCTGCTACCTACGCAGTAAAATAACCAATGACGGACGGAGCAAGGAGGACATCAAAAGCAGACTCGCTATGGCAAAAAAGGCATTTCTGGCCAAGAGAAGTCTACTAATATCAAATACCGGCCTTAATTTGAGGAAGAAATTTCTGAGGATGTACGCCTGGAGTACAGCATTGTATGGTAGTGAAACATGGACTGTGGGAAAACCGGAACAGAAGAGAATCGAAGCATTTGAGATGTGGTGCTATAGACGAATGTTGAAAATTAGGTGGACTGATAAGGTAAGGAATGAGGAGGTTCTACGCAGAATCGGAGAGGAGAGGAATATGTGGAAAACACTGATAAGGAGAAGGGACAGGATGATAGGACATCTGCTAAGACATGAGGGAATGACTTCCATGGTACTAGAGGGAGCTGTAGAGGGCAAAAACTGTAGAGGAAGACAGAGATTGGAATACGTCAAGCAAATAATTGAGGACGTAGGTTGCAAGTGCTACTCTGAGATGAAGAGGTTAGCACAGGAAAGGAAATCGTGGCGGGCCGCGTCAAACCAGTCAGTAGACTGATGACCAAAAAAAAAAAAAAAAAAAAAAAAAAAAAAAAAAAAAAAAAAAAAAAAAAAAAAACTGAGGTGATTTCATACCTCCTAATATTGTATATTGTGTCGGCCCTCCACGTCCCCGGCGTACTGCAACAACTCGACGTGGCATGCCCTCAACAAGTCTTTGGGAGTCTCCTGCGGAAATATCGTGCCATACTGCCGCTGTAGCAGTCCGTTATTCTGACTGTCTTGACAGTGTAAGATTCTGTACACAAACTGACCTCCCGATTCTGTCCAGAGGACGCAATTCCATGCACCCCCAGCCCACACAGCTATGGAGCCACCAACGGCTTGCACAGCGCCTTGGCCCGCATCTCGTGGTCGTGCGGTAGCGTTCTCGCTTCCCACGCCCGGGTTGCCGGGTTCGATTCCCGGCGGGGTCAGGGATTTTCTCTGCCTCGTGATGGCTGGGTGTTGTGTGCTGTCCTTAGGTTAGTTAGGTTTAAGTAGTTCTAAGTTCTAGGGGACTGATTACCATAGATGTTAAGTCCCATAGTGCTCAGAACCATTTGAACCATTTGAACCACAGCGCCTTGTTGACAACTTGGGTCCATGGCTTCGTGGGGTCTGCACCGCACTTGAACCCCACCATCAGCTTCTACCAACTGAAATCGGGACTCATCTGAGCAGGCCATATTTTTCCAGTCGTCTAGGGCCCAACCGATACGCCCACGAGCCCAGGAGAGGCGCTGTAGGCGATGTCGCGCTGTTAACAAAGGCACTCGCGTCGCTCATCTGACTTTAAGGGGCTCCGGAACGCCCTATACTTGCAATGTTAAAATAACGCTTATAAATTACATCTTTCCTCACAAAGTATTTGAGGTAGGAAGTTGAACTTTTTACAGATCATTTATTGGAATATGGGCTACAACTTAACACAGGGATTTTACAAAATTTTAGTTCAGTTATTAAAGATGATTTTTTTTCAATTGTAATGAAAATTCACAACATTTTTTTGCAATTTTTTATTTATATATTCAAAAATATACAGTTTTTTGGAAAAAGGCTGTGTTAAATTATGCAGAAGGTACTGAAAGTTTGAAACAAATATGTTTGGAAGATCCTTAGAAAACATGTAATTAGTATGAGAAAACAAAAGTTTTGGGAATCGAGCGACAAAGATTGGATTAACTTTTTAGTGAATTCCAGGTCCATAGGATGGATTATCTTCATCCTCTGCAAACTCCTCCTCCAGCTTCCTCTTGTTCCTCCTCCTGTTTACTCTTGCTTGTATTTCTAGACTCTTTACAGCCCTGTCTGCAGCCCGAAGGCGTTCCTTGTCTAAAGCAAGCATCGCTCGTACCATGTTAGAACCTATCTTCATTCCTATATTTCTAAATACCTTTGGCTTTCCAACATTTCTCCTTTTGTTAAAAGCCTTCAGAGGATTTCTGATAACTTTACTTTTACTCATTATTACACTTCAACAAAACAGACACTCAAAAAAATGGTTCAAATGGCTCTGAGCACTATGGGACTTAACATCTGAGGTCATCAGTCCCCTAGAACTTAGAACTACTTAAACCTAACTAACCTAAGGACATCACATACATCCATGCCTGAGGCAGGATTCGAACCTGCGACCGTAGCAGTCGCGTGGTTCCGGACTGAAGCGCCTAGAACCGCTCGGCCATCACGCCGGCCAGAGACTCAAGAAACAGAATTAACTACGAATGTTTTCGAGATAACGACAGAGTAAATAAACATGAAAAATCGACAATCACACCAGCGATATATATTGAACCATCACAGGTTAGCCACAACACATACTTTATCTCACATCACTAAAATGTACCTGATGAACACGGACGTTAATAATAACACCATTTGACAGCAGTTTAACAGCGCCACAGTGGGTCACGCCCATGTAGAACACATTTAAAAAAAAATTTAAAAATAGTTGTAGTCTTCGGAATTGAATAAATTATATATCTATTAAAATTCAGAAAACGCAAAAAAGTAAAAATTGAACTTTTCATGATTTTGAGCCTTCTTGAGCCCCTTAACGCCGAATTCTGCCGCACTATCCTAACTGATAAGTTTGTCGTTCCTCCCTCATTGACTTCTGCTGTCATTTCACGCATTTTGCTTCTCTGTTAGCACTGACAACTCCACGCAAATGCCGTTGCTCTCAGTCGTTAAGTGAAGGTCGTCGGTCATCGTACTGCCCGCGGTGAGAGGTAACGCGTGAAATTTGGTATCTCGGTACAATCTTGAAGCTGTGAATCTCGGAAAATTGGATTCTCTAACGATTTCCGAAACGGAACGTCGCATGCGTCTATCTCCACCTACTATTCCGCGATGAGAGTCTGTTAGTATCCGTCGTGCAGCCATAATCACGCCGGACATCTTTTCACACGAATCACCAGAGTACAAGTGACAGCTCCGCAATGCACTGCCCTCTTATACTCTGTGTACACGATACAACCGCCATCTGTACATGTGCACATCGTCGTCTCATGACTTTCGTCACCTCCATTTGTAGCCACACGTTGGCTGTCTCGAAGCCGCCTGTGGACTCAGCAGCGGTTCACGCCTAATGCTGTTATCTGCCGGTTGCCAGAGAGCTCCAGTTTGTTCAGTACAGCATACCTTCCGACGTTGTTGAAATGGCTCTGAGAACTATGGCACTTAACATCTGAGGTCATCAGTTCCCTAGAACTTACAACTACGTAAAACTATCTAGCCTAAGGACATCACACACAAATCCATGCCCGAGACAGGATTCGAACCTGCGACCGTACGGTCGCGTCGTTCCGGACTGAAGTGCCTAAAACCGCTCGTCCACCCCGGCCGGCTTTCGACGACGTGCAAAGTTACAAAAAACAAAATTCCAACCGTTCAACGACATATTGTACCTAATTTTCTGTACACCCGGTCAACTCAGTCTGCAAACTCAAATTAGAGCACTATATCTGCGATTGCATCCATACCTGAGTTCACAATTACATTCTCAAACATGTCTTAGCAAAATAAAATAAGTGAATTTTTTACTGAATTTAAAAGGACAAGGAATCTGTGAACAAAATGTCTCATCTTAAAGAACTTTTTGTGTTGGTTTGAAGACTGGTCTTAGAGTCTGTAATACTTGCGGAGAAAATAATATTTTCATATTTACTTCAGTAATATTAATTCCGCTGATTTCTTCGGACACAGTTGTATCTGCAAACCATAATCTTTTTCCCTCCAGCATCTGCTGGATAAATGTTAGCCGCGCGGGATTAGCCAAGCGGTCCAATGCGCTGCAGTCATGGACTGTGCGGCTGGTCCCGGTGGAGGTTCGAGTCCTCCCTCGGGCATGGGTGTGTGTGTGTGTTTGTTCTCAGGATAATTTAGGTTAAGTAGTGTGTAAGCTTAGGGGCTGATGACCTTAGCAATTAAGTCCCTTAAGATTTCACAGACATTTGAACATTTTTGATAATGTTACTTTTCAAAACAGTTTTGTAATTGAATTTCAGTATTACGCAACAGGTTCCTTTGTGCATAAAAGATACAGTTTTGGAAACACACAAACGAAGTGCTCACCCATGAAACCCACTGTCTTACTACGGTCTTTAGTTTTGTTATTAAAGTGGTCTCAAGATCCAAAGTATGCGCTACTTGCAGGAATCCTAAGACACAATTTTCTGAAGGATTGTGTAGAATCAATGGATCAGTGAGCAATCAGCAGTATTGTCTGTAGTTTTGTGTAGGGTCTTGCTACTGTCAAGTTCGGGCTGTGGAATGTGGAGACAATCACGAGTATTACCGCAGTTCCCTGAACCTCGATGATGTGAGTCCTTGGGTGGGTGAGGTACAGTGCTTCAGGTAAGTGCCAACTATGTGGGCAGTCCAGACGAGACCGAAGATTCCCGTAGAGCTTTCCAGACACATCAATGAGTCAGGCCAGGCCGTCGGTCCATTTCCGGAGAGGCCAGTTCGCACGTAGCTGTTAATGGGAAACTCAAACCAGAGACGTGGCAGCGTGGTCCACGAACTGAGCTCTCTGCTCGGACGTCGCACACGACTACCTGCTGAAGCTTTGCATCGCCTTCCTACACTAGTCCAGCATGTGACTCCCTGGTTCTAAAATTAAATCTCATGAAAACCAAGATAGGTACAATAATTAAAGAAAAAGTATGTTTATATTCAAAGCTACAACAATTTTATACAGTAGTTTCTAAACAGTAGTTAGGAAACCTTCTGGCATCTACATCTACATCTACATCCATATTCCGCAAGCCACCTGACGGTGTGTGGCGGAGGGTACCTTGTGTACCTCTGTCGGTTCTCCCTTATATTCCAGTCTCGTATTGTTCGTGGAAAGAAGGATTGTCGGTATGCCTCTGTGTGGGCTCTGATCTCTCTGATTTTATTCCCATGGTCTCTTCGCGTGATACACGTAGGAGGGAGCAATATACTTGACTTCTCGGTGAAGGTATGTCCTCCAAACTTCAACAAAAGCCCGTACCGAGCTACTGAGCGTTTCTCCTGCAGAGTCTTCCACTGGAATTTATCTATCATCTACGTAACGCTTTCGCGATTACTAAATGATCCTGTAACGAAGCGCCCTGCTCTCCGTTGGATCTTCTCTATCTCTTCTATCAACCCTATCTGGTACGGATCCCACACCGGTGAGCAGTATTCAAGCAGTGGGCGAACAAATGTACCGTAACCTACTTCCTTTGTTTTCGGATTGCATTTCCTTAGGATTCTTCCAATGAATCTCAGTGTGGCGTCTGCTTTACCGACGATCAACTTTATATGATCATTCCATTTTAAATCACTCCTAATGCCTACTCCCAGATAATATATGGAATTAACTGCTTCCAGTTGCTGACCTGCTATATTGTAGCTGAATGATAAAGGATCTTTCTTTCTATGTATTCGCAGCACATTACACTTGTCTACATTGAGATTTAATTGCCATTACCTGCACCATGCGTCAATTCGTTGCACATACTCCTGCATTTCTGTACAATTTTCCATTGTTACAATATCTCGATATACTAAAGCATCATCCGCAAAAAGCCTCAGTGAACTTCCGATGTTATCCACAACGTCATTTATATATATTGTGAATAGCAATGGTCTTACGACACTCCCCTGCGGTACACCTGAAATCACTCTTACTTCGGAAGACTTCTCTCCGTTGAGAATGACATGCTGCGTTCTGTTATCTAGGAACTCTTCAATCCAATCACACAATTGGCAGATGGTGTTGCACACTGTGCATTTCGTATCAACATGCATAGACATACTAGTCTTCAGAAAGCAGTCTCCACAGTCGCATTACAGTCTTTTCAAATCGTCAACCGCTTGCAGTAGGCACAGGGTGCAAACGAACAGTGGAATCTGAAATGACACGTTGTAGTGGGTTCGGTTGGCACGCAGAACGATGGTTCGAGCTCGTACAGTGTGATGGCATTGTTCCGGTAAACAGTGTCTTTCAATCTGCCTCACAAAACGTTTCCGCAAGGATTCAGATCGGGTGCTTACTTTACTGTGGACCGCAGCAACGCCTTACAACAATCTGGTACGGTTAATGATCCTACTGCGGCGTGCAAAGTATTGTGGACTGATTGCGTGCTGTACATTTTCAGTACGTTCACAATAAAACTAGTTAATTATTATCAATGTAACAGGGTTTTTTAAGCATAGCTTTTCCCGGCTAATGATTGTTATTTTGTTAAGGAAATTTCCACCTGGTAACGTGTAGCAATGTTGTCTGTCAAGCAGTGTACATAGCAGTAAGTTGCAGATCGTTTATCGAATTTAACGCTACTGTTATTCGAAGTGGCAGCTCTTTTCTTTAAGCAAAATGAACAGTTTTGTCACACAATACCACACCCACACAGCACTAATGTATTTTTCCTGGCAAAATATTTCATAAAAGTTGGTACGAAATAAACAGGCTTCATACACCATCAGATAACAATTTATATCACGTAAGATTATTCACAATCGGAGTCGAATTTACTTCCTCAAAGTGGATTCCAATACACAATTAGTATCGCAATTATGACCAACAACATTTATCTTCGTATAGAGAATCAATTTAAAATGCCGCTGCAATATTTCAGTAAGATGGCGGCTAACATAAAACAATCACTTATCGATTCTGCTCCAGGCCCTGTTTTACTACTAACAAATAATGTATATTAAATCTTTTTGTACCTTCACTATATGCAGTAACATTTGAAAATATTTCTCAATGTTAATCGTTTATTATTCAGTATTTACCAATAAACCGTGCTCTAGATCAATAGCGCTAATGGTTGCAATCCTTTGTAGCTGAGCAGAAAACTTAACATTTACATAGGAAGAGAATTACAATGAAATAAAAGTTTAAACACATAAAATTCATTTCAATCACATAGAAACTCTATTTTCAAATATTAATTAACAACATAATACAGTTTTTTACAGACCTATGTGTTACGAGACATCAATCACGTCCGATCATTACAACAGTTCGAACAAGAAGAAGGTTTATTCTAGAAGAATCACAGATAACAAAAGATGAAGATTTCCATTATCTTTTTCCATGAGTATTGTCTGAGATATAATTTTCACAGAAAATTAAATTATGTCACTGACAATAATTATTTATTTCTATTTTAGTATCGATGCAGTCCTTTTTATTAATATCACGAGAATGTTCGCTCAAATTCCACACACAATCCTGTCGTGAATATTGTTCTGAATAAAATATAGTCTTGGGTATTACACTATCTGATACATTGTCGAGGAACTTTGATCAGATAGATAGTTCTCTTGCCGATTCCTCAGAAGTTTCAACTTTAGTTTGGAATGTCGTTGAACCTGCTAATTATCAGACTAGAGCAAAATTTGTAACTAGCCATCTATACGGTGTTTCAAATTGATATACGGATTTTAAGGCTTTGTAGACATTGTAATTCTGTCAGAGACAGCAAAGGACCTGGAAGACCAGTCGAACGGAATTGACAGAGTCTTGAAAGGAGGATATAAGATGAACACCAACAAAAGCAAAACGAGGATAATGGAATGTAGTCAAATTAAATCGGGTGATGCTGAGGGAATTAGATTAGAATATGAGACACTTAAAGTAGTAAAGGAGTTTTGCTATTTAGGGAGTAAAATAACTGATGATGGTCAAAGTATAGAGGATATAAAATGTAGACTGGCAATGGCAAGGAAAGCGTTTCTAAAAAAGAGAAATTTGTTGCCATCGAGTATAGATTTAAGTGTCAGGAAGTCGTTTATGAAAGTATTTGTATGGAGTGTAGCCATGTATGGAAGTGAAACGTGGACAATAAATAGTTTGGACAAGAAGAGAATAGAAGCTTTCGAAATGTGGTGCTACGTAACTTATGAGGAGGTACTGAATAGAATTGGGGAGAAGAGGAATTTGTGGCACAACTTGACTAGAAGAAGGGATCGGTTGGTAGGACATGTTCTGAGGCATCAAGTTATCACCAATTTACTGTTGGAGGGCAGCGTGGAGGGTAGAAATCGGAGAGGGAGACCAAGAGATGAATGCACTAAGCAGATTCAGAAGGATGTAGGTTGCAGTAATTACTTGGAGATGGAGAAGCTTGCACAGGATAGAGTAGCATAGAGCTGCATCAAACAAGTCTCTGGAATGAAGACCACAATAACAATAAGCCTTTGTATCATTTATTACATTCGACTTACAATTATAAATAACGCTTCAGATGAAAGAGCAACTCAAACAGTTTTGTTTCTATACCTGAGTACAAAGGGCAGAGTATGGAACGACCAGGAGTGATTGAAGAACGTTTTGAACGAAACGAGTGAGAATCATTCAGTTGTAGCACAATGAAATAAGTTCGGAAGGCTAGTCGTGAATTAGCAGTTCCAGTGACGTCTGTGTGGATACTTTTAAGGAAAATATTGCAACTATGTCCTTATTGTTTGTAGCTGTTACAAACTCTAAAACACACAGACTACGTGTTACGTGCCAACTTTGCAAGCCAAATGATACTGCATGACGGTGTAGATTTTCTGGATCGTGTCGTCTTCAGTGACAAATCGACATTTCACATAAGTGAAAATGTGAACACACATAATGTGGGCATCTGGGTGTCAGAAACCCCCACGAGATGGTACTGCTGATACGGTACTCCTATAAATTGAATGTTTTTTGTGCGATATCCCGTTGGAATAAGGGTTTTTCTTTTTCGCCGAAGCAAATGTAGCTGGTGTATCAGACCTCGATGCGCTAGAATTATGGCTCTTTCCTCAGTTGGAAGAAGGTTAGCCATAAACTATCTGGCAGCAAAATGGTGCACCACCCCTTACTGGAATAAGTCAGTACGCGATTGTCTAAACGACATTTTACCCGACCGTTGGATTGGCTGCAAGGGGCCGGACGACAGAGTTTCTTTCGCGTGACCTCCACGTTTAGACACGATCTAACCCCATGACATTTTTACCTTTGGGGATTCATAAAGCATCATGCGTATGTGCCTCTACTACTAGCTGATATACCCAACATTAGAAACAGCATTTTGGCAACAATTACTCTAGACACACCAGGGTTTTGGAAGAACTCGCCTATCGACATGATGCGTGTCAATGGTGCTCACATTGAAAGCTTGTAAGAAAAACTGTTTGAGTTGCTCTTTCATTCGATGTATTGTTTGCAATCGTAAATGTAATGTAATAAATGCTGCAAAGCCTTAAAAGCTGTACATTCATTTTGAAACACCCTGTATTTCTTGTTTTGTTGTTGTGGGCTTCAGTCCTGAGACTGGTTTGATGCAGCTCTCCATGCTACTCTATCCTGTGCAAGCTTCTTCATCTCCCAGTACCTACTGCAACCTACATCCTTCTGAATCTGCTTAGTGTATTCATCTCTCAGTCTCCCCCTACGATTTTTACCCTCCACGCTGCCCTCCAATACTAAATTGGTGATCCCTTGATGCCTCAGAACATGTCCTACCAACCGATCCCTTCTTCTGGTCAAGTTGTGCCACAAACTCCTCTTCTCCCCAATCCTATTCAGTACCTCCTCATTAGTTATGTGATCTACCCATCTAATCTTCAGCATTCTTCTGTAGCACCACATTTCGAAAGCTTCTATTCTCTTCTTGTCCAAACTATTTATCGTCCATGTTTCACTTCCATACATGGCTACACTCCATACAAACACTTTCAGAAAAGACTTCCTGACACTTAAATCTATACTCGATGTTAACAAATTTCTCTTCTTCAGAAACGCTTTCCTTGCCATTGCCAGTCTACATTTTATATCCTCTCTACTTCGACCATCATCAGTTATTTTGCTCCCCGAATAGCAAAACTCCTTTACTACTTTAAGTGTCTCATTTCCTAATCTAATACCCTCAACATCACCCGACTTAATTCGACTACATTCCATTATCCTCGTTTTGCTTTTGTTGATGTATTTCTTAACTATTGAGAATGACAGAAAAGACCCCTCATGAAACTTCACCAGTTTTACATGCGTTACCCCTGGCGGTCAACCATACAAGATAAAAAATTTCGTTGCCGGCTGGTATTCCCTTCATCTACTTCAACGATCCTCACACACTGACGCTACTTTAAAAGGCCATGAAAGTATTCTTCAAACGAGAACTACCTTTATTTTGCTGATATCTTGTACAGTTTGCCGCTGTCGCAGGTAAGTTCGATAACTGTTGGGAGAAGTTAATCGTGCAGTTCTTGTAGTAGGCCAGAAAATAAATTATAATTAGAGGGTAATGATATAAAAGCAACGTATGGAAGTCGTAGAACGGTTGATGTGTTTTTATATTTAGGACAGAATGCACGGCTAAAGAAATAAACGGAAGACTAAAAATGACGAACATTGCTGTTGCTAATTCCAACAGAAGTTTAAAAACGAAAATCGAACATTGAGTGCTCTTGTGAAGAAAAGTGTACAATTTTAATACGAAACCGATACATGCAAACCGGATAGAGACGCTCTGTGGTGAATTAGGGAACATTCAGGGTTAATATGGATTCCTACTGCAGAAGATATTAACGTATGTGAAATTATATAGGAAACTTTTATCCATGGATAGTGATCATCAAGTTGACACTTGGTTTATGTTATTGTTCTCGATGTATCTACAAAACTGAAACAAAATTACAGTAATATGAACGCCGCCTCTGAACCAGTTTGTAAAATTTTCGTACAGCCTTGGTAACTCACGTTTATTTTCAGTTTATTACGAATTTATCTCTAAACGTGACGTGTCCGAAATAACAGACACCACGGATTCATATACACTCCTGGAAATGGAAAAAGGACACATTGACACCGGTGTGTCAGACCCACCATACTTGCTCCGGACACTGCGAGAGGGCTGTACAAGCAATGATCACACGCACGGCACAGCGGACACACCAGGAACCGCGGTGTTGGCCGTCGAATGGCGCTAGCTGCGCAGCATTTGTGCACCGCCGCCGTCAGTGTCAGCCAGTTTGCCGTGGCATACGGAGCTCCATCGCAGTCTTTAACACTGGTAGCATGCCGCGACAGCGTGGACGTGAACCGTATGTGCAGTTGACGGACTTTGAGCGAGGGCGTATAGTGGGCATGCGGGAGGCCGGGTGGACGTACCGCCGAATTGCTCAACACGTGGGGCGTGAGGTCTCCACAGTACATCGATGTTGTCGCCAGTGCTCGACGGAAGGTGCACGTGCCAGTCGACCTGGGACCGGACCGCAGCGACGCACGGATGCACGCCAAGACCGTAGGATCCTACGCAGTGCCGTAGGGTACCGCACCGCCACTTCCCAGCAAATTAGGGACACTGTTGCTCCTGGGGTATCGGCGAGGACCATTCGCAACCGTCTCCATGAAGCTGGGCTACGGTCCCGCACACCGTTAGGCCGTCTTCCGCTCACGCCCCAACATCGTGCAGCCCGCCTCCAGTGGTGTCGCGACAGGCGTGAATGGAGGGACGAATGGAGACGTGTCGTCTTCAGCGATGAGAGTCGCTTCTGCCTTGGTGCCAATGATGGTCGTATGCGTGTTTGGCGCCGTGCAGGTGAGCGCCACAATCAGGACTGCATACGACCGAGGCACACAGGGCCAACACCCGGCATCATGGTGTGGGGAGCGATCTCCTACACTGGCCGTACACCACTGGTGATCGTCGAGGGGACACTGAATAGTGCACGGTACATCCAAACCGTCATCGAACCCACCGTTCTACCATTCCTAGACCGGCAAGGGAACTTGCTGTTCCAACAGGACAATGCACGTCCGCATGTATCCCGTGCCACCCAACGTGCTTTAGAAGGTGTAAGTCAACTACCCTGGCCAGCAAGATCTCCGGATCTGTCCCCCATTGAGCATGTTTGGGACTGGATGAAGCGTCGTCTCACGCGGTGTGCACGTCCAGCACGAACGCTGGTCCAACTGAGGCGCCAGGTGGAAATGGCATGGCAAGCCGTTCCACAGGACTACATCCAGCATCTCTACGATCGTCTCCATGGGAGAATAGCAGCCTGCATTGCTGCGAAAGGTGGATATACACTGTACTAGTGCCGACATTGTGCATGCTCTGTTGCCTGTGTCTATGTGCCTGTGGTTCTGTCAGTGTGATCATGTGATGTATCTGACCCCAGGAATGTGTCAATAAAGTTTCCCCTTCCTGGGACAATGAATTCACGGTGTTCTTATTTCAATTTCCAGGAGTGTAATTTGATTGGCCTAGCTGGGCAATGGATCCACCTTCTTCAGAGCGGATGCAGAAATACGTTGGACCTCCTGTGGGAATCTCAAGAGTGCGAACACGGAGCAAATGGAAAAGGACTGCCGAAAGGTGTCACTCTTTGGGAACGGCGTTCGCTCGCGATACGTGCCGAGATGGTCCGCGCAGTTGCGATAGCGCTGTCTCCCACATGGCGCAGTGGTTACTGCACCTGCTAAGAAGCAGCAGATCTCGGGTTAGAATCCCGGTCCGGTACACATTTTCACTCGTCGCCGCCGATCTCGCGTAATGTCCCGATGCAGCTGACAGCAGAGGTCCCCTCCCTTTCCTTTCCTTCCATCCCCTCTCGACCTCCAATTTACACACACTCTCCGTGTTCCGTTGTGCAGACACGTGACTGCGACCTCTCAGAGTAAGAGCGACGGACGCAAATTTCCGCTATTAGCCGCTAATGAGCCTTTGCACAGGTACTCTCTCCTCGCGCCCAATATGGTTACGCCCGCGTTCGCCTGCCGTCGGCGTAAGTGGCCGAGCACCGTTGTAACGCATCGCAAGAGGCTTTCCGCGCCCCACCTTCGGCTGCAGCCTGCAAACATAGGCCGCTTAGGCGATGGTTCCCGTTTACTACAGAATCTGCCTTCATGATAACAGGCTTCTCTGATCGCACTAGCCATTATCTACATCTACATCTACATCTACATCTATACTCCGCGAGCCACCTTACGGTGTGTGGCGGAGGGTACTTATTGTACCACTATCTGATCCCCCCTTCCCTGTTCCATTCACGAATTGTGCGTGGGAAGAACGACTGCTTGTAAGTCTCCGTATTTGCTCTAATTTCTCGGATCTTTTCGTTGTGATCATTACGCGAGATATATGTGGGCGGTAGTAATATGTTGCCCATCTCTTCCCGGAATGTGCTCTCTCGTAATTTCGATAATAAACCTCTCCGTATTGCGTAACGCCTTTCTTGAAGTGTCCGCCACTGGAGCTTGTTCAGCATCTCCGTAACGCTCTCGCGCTGACTAAATGTCCCGATGACGAATCGCGTTGCTTTTCGCTGGATCATGTCTATCTCTTCTATTAATCCAACCTGGTAAGGGTCCCATACTGATGAGCAATACTCAAGAATCGGACGAACAAGCGTTTTGTAAGCTACTTCTTTCGTCGATGAGTCACATTTTCTTAGAATTCTTCCTATGAATCTCAACCTGGCGCCTGCTTTTCCCACTATTTGTTTTATGTGATCATTCCACTTCAGATCGCTCCGGATAGTAACTCCTAAGTATTTTACGGTCGTTACCGCTTCCAATGATTTACCACCTATGGCATAATCGTACTGGAATGGATTTCTGCCCCTATGTATGCGCATTATATTACATTTATCTACGTTTAGGGAAAGCTGCCAGCTGTCGCACCATTCATTAATCCTCTGCAGGTCTTCCTGGAGTACGTACGAGTCTTCTGATGATGCTACTTTCTTGTAGACAACCGTGTCATCTGCAAATAGCCTCACGGAGCTACCGATGTTGTCAACTAAGTCATTTATGTATATTGTAAACAATAAAGGTCCTATCACGCTTCCTTGCGGTACTCCCGAAATTACCTCTACATCTGCAGATTTGGACAAATAGGGCGAGCTGAGTAGTACGCCATTAGTACATACACTGCCTGTTCAAAAGGTTCAAATGGCTCTGAGCACTATGAGACTTAACATCTGTGGTCATCAGTCCCCTAAAACTTAGAACTACTTAAACCTAACTAACCTAAGGACATCACACACATCCATGTCCGACGCAGGATTCGAACCTGCGACCGTAGTGGCCACACTGCCTGTCGAAATAACTGAATCCCCCAGACGGGAAGAAGGAAAAGAAATGATAAGCGATGTTATTTCAGTGATCACAAAATCGAGCCAGATTTACAAAGAACTGGGAAATATGAACCCACTTGTCAGTACGACTCTCTGGCAAGGAAGCATGCACTGATTCTGTTGAGAACGGTGTCACGAAACAGCAGTATCATCTCCTGAGGCAAGGTGCCCCACAAACATTGCAACTGGTTCTTGATATCCCGTATGCTGGCACTGGGACCGAGTTGACGTTCGAATTGATCACACGCATGTTCTATCGGGAACAGATCAGTGGATCTTGCTGCCCACTGGAGTACAGACAGTTTATAGAGACACGTGCCGTGTATGAACGAGCGATGTTCTGTCGAAAAATGGTATCGCTACACTGTCGCATGAGAGCTAAATCTTTTATTTATTTTATTTTTATTTTGCGAATGGCAATACAGCGACAATATTTTATAAAAGTACAACAATATGTAAACGAAATGTATAAAACAAAACAATGTGTAAATAGTACATGTGTAAAAAACGAGCAATAGCACAAAAGGATAAAGTACAAACACTCAAGACAAACTAACTACACGTTAAAAGCTTGGCAACCCTGACTAGAAACTCATTCATATACACTCCTGGAAATTGAAATAAGAACACCGTGAATTCATTGTCCCAGGAAGGGGAAACTTTATTGACACATTCCTGGTGTCAGATACATCACATGATCACACTGACAGAACCACAGGCACATAGACACAGGCAACAGAGCATGCACAATGTGGGCACTAGTACAGTGTATATCCACCTTTCGCAGCAATGCAGGCTGCTATTCTCCCATGGAGACGATCGTAGAGATGCTGGATGTAGTCCTGTGGAACGGCTTGCCATGCCATTTCCACCTGGCGCCTCAGCAGTTGGACCAGCGTTCGTGCTGGACGTGCAGACCGCGTGAGACGACGCTTCATCCAGTCCCAAACATGCTCAATGGGGGACAGATCCGCAGATCTTGCTGGCCAGGGTAGTTGACTTACACCTTCTAGAGCACGTTGGGTGGCACGGGATACATGCGGACGTGCATTGTCCTGTTGGAACAGCAAGTTCCCTTGCCGGTCTAGGAATGGTAGAACGATGGGTTCGATGACGGTTTGGATGTACCGTGCACTATTCAGTGTCCCCTCGACGATCACCAGTGGTGTACGGCCAGTGTAGGAGATCGCTCCCCACACCATGATGCCGGGTGTTGGCCCTGTGTGCCTCGGTCGTATGCAGTCCTGATTGTGGCGCTCACCTGCACGGCGCCAAACACGCATACGACCATCATTGACACCAAGGCAGAAGCGACTCTCATCGCTGAAGACGACACGTCTCCATTCGTCCCTCCATTCACGCCTGTCGCGACACCACTGGAGGCGGGCTGCACGATGTTGGGGCATGAGCGGAAGACGGCCTAACGGTGTGCGGGACCGTAGCCCAGCTTCATGGAGACGGTTGCGAATGGTCCTCGCCGATACCCCAGGAGCAACAGTGTCCCTAATTTGCTGGGAAGTGGCGGTGCGGTCCCCTACGGCACTGCGTAGGATCCTACGGTCTTGGCGTGCATCCGTGCGTCGCTGCGGTCCGGTCCCAGGTCGACGGGCACGTGCACCTTCCGCCGACCACTGGCGACAACATCGATATACTGTGGAGACCTCACGCCCCACGTGTTGAGCAATTCGGCGGTACGTCCACCCGGCCTCCCGCATGCCCACTATACGCCCTCGCTCAAAGTCCGTCAACTGCACATACGGTTCACGTCCACGCTGTCGCGGCATGCTACCAGTGTTAAAGACTGCGATGGAGCACCGTATGCCACGGCAAACTGGCTGACACTGACGGCGGCGGTGCACAAATGCTGCGCAGCTAGCGCCATTCGACGGCCAACACCGCGGTTCCTGGTGTGTCCGCTGTGCCGTGCGTGTGATCATTGCTTGTACAGCCCTCTCGCAGTGTCCGGAGCAAGTATGGTGGGTCTGACACACCGGTGTCAATGTGTTCTTTTTTCCATTTCCAGGAGTGTATTTAAAGCTCAATATCTAGATTGCACAGCCAATCCAGAGCAGAGGGTTTCACATATATAACCTCAGAGACAGGTCCGGCGTATCTTCTAAAGGGGCATTCCTCAATAATATGGCGGACGTTCTGTTCTGGTGCTCCACAGTCACAGGCTGGTGAGTCGCATGGACCCCACTTGTACTTATATGCATTGCATCTTGCATGGCCCGTTCTGATACGGTTTAATTTAGTCCAGGTACATCTCTTCAGGTCAAAGCCCGGTAATTCCAGAGTAGGATCTTGGATACCTTATTTATTGATTCCAGAATCATTCCAAAAGTGCCGCCATTGCTCCTTGATGTCAGGTTGATGTTCTTGTGTATTAACCCATATAGGCTTCCGTGACTTCAAGCGGGTCGATGGTATTTCCTTCAAAACATCATGGATTGGTAGATTCTGTGGGTAATCTGAGTCACGAATTTTTTACCACTCTCTTGCTGCTGCTTCCTGCCTTCTCAATTGTGGAGGTGGGATATTGCTTAGAGTATGCAGCCAAGGGACTGGGGTGGATTTAATAGTACCCGTTATTATTCTCATACACTCGTTCAACTGGACATCGATTTTCTTAGTATGAGTGCTCGAATGCCAGACAGCAGAGCAATATTCGGCAACAGGATATACAAGGGCTACTGCGGCAGTACGTAAGGTGGATGCTTGAGCTCCACAAGTCGAGCCAGCCAATTTTCTCAGGATGTTGTTGCGACTCTTTAGCTTTTGGCTTACGTTTTCTAGATGTTTTTTTTTTTTTGTCAGGGAGCGGTCTAGTGTTATGTCAAGGTATTTGGGGTTGAAGTTGTGTTTGACTCTTTGTTCACAGAAGTTCACATTCAGTTCCTGGTGGACCATTTTATTGTTCAAGTGGAAAGCACACACCTCAGTCTTGGTTGGATTAGGGCAGAGTCACCACTTTTTATAATAGGAATTCAAGGACTCCAGATCTTCTGTGAGTACGTTCGCTCCTTCCCTAAGTGTTTTAGTTTGTACAACTAGTGCCAAATCATCGGCGTAGCAAAATTTCCTGCTGACTGTATTTGGCAAGTCGCTAATATACAAATTAAAAAGGGTTGGAGCCAACACAGATCCTTGAGGGAGGCCATTTTTTATTTTATACGATCTGCTGGTGTTGTGGCCGATTTTCACTTTGAAAGACCTGTTCATCAGCATGTTGTTCATTAAGGTTGCCAGTTTTAAACTAGGTGTGTGTCTCTTGAACTTAAGCATAAGACCCTGGAGCCACACAGTGTCGTATGCCGACGACAGATCAACTAAAGCTACACTTGATTTCATCCCGTTCTGGAATCCGCTTTCTATATATGATGTTAGGGCTATAACTTGTTCGCAACAGCCGCGCTTGTTTCTTAAACGTGCCTGATATGGAGGGGTTATTCCATCCACGATGTCCTGAATTCTGTTAAGTATTTGGCGTTTCAACAACTTAAAGCATACACTCAAGAGGGCGATGGGGCGGTAGCTAGTTGGATCTTCAGGTAGCTTTCCAGGTTTAAGGATCGATAGCGTGTGGGCTATTTTAAATGCTCGGTAGCTAACTCTTGAGGACTCAGGACGTTCGAGTTATACCGTTGTGACTTCAGAGTTCCCTCAGTCATAGCAACCGTGGCCCGAAACCATATCCGATAGATCCCCACTCCATGACGCCAGCAGTCTCGAGCAGTACTCCCTGCATGTCTGCATGATTGAGTCATTAACTTAAAGTGTCTCTCCATAATGTTGGAATAATGAAAGCGCTCTCAGGTCGCCGACGGTGGTCATCCTGGTAGTGTAGAGGTGAACACAATGCGACGACATTCATGGTTCCTGGTACGGCACCCCTCCAAACGCAGCCGTTTGTGTTGTGGCGTTAACGGCAGCCTACACATGGGACGGTAATTATCTATTTCGGCTGCTGCTGCTGTTGATCTCCTACACATGGGACGGTAATTATCTAGAATGAGATTTTCACTCTGCAGCGGAGTGTGCGCTGATATCAAACTTCCTGGCACATTGAAACTGTGTGTCTGACCGAGACTCGAACTCGGGACCTTTGCCTTTCGCCGGCAAGTGCTCTAACAACTGAGCTACCCAAGCACGACCCACGACACGCCATCACAGCTTCAATTCTGCCAGTACCTCGTCTCGTACCTTGCCCGCGATAGGCAAATGTCCCGAGTTCGAGTCTCGGTCAGGCACGCAGTATTAATCTGCCAGGAAGTATCACATCAGCGCACACTCCACTGCAGAGTGAAAAATCTCATTCTGGAAACATTCCCAAGGCTGTGGCTAAGCCATGTCTCCGCAATACCCTTTCTTCCAAGGAGTGCCATCCTAGAAGTTCCGCAGAAGAACTTCTGTGAAGTTTGGAAAGTAGGAGACGAGGTACTGGCAGAAGTGAAGCTGTGTGGACGGGGCGTGAGTCGTGCTTGGATAGCTCAGTTGGTAGATCACTTGTCCGCCAAAGGCAAAGGTCCCGATGTAAACTTATTTGTCCGTCGCTGACATAGAGGACCGCAAACCTTCTTTCCTTCCCGTCTGGGCAAGCCGTGCAGTGACTAGAGTACATGTAAAGCTTACTGGGACAGGATAAATGTCAGCTACAATGAAGTCGATAATTCGATTGTAATATTGGCATTTTAATTTGATATCCGCCACAACTGACAAAATTTACAAAAAAATATGTGAAATTCTTTGTCCACCCACACACTCCTGAGAGTGGCACATTAACAATTTGCAAGTACGCGTCCCTATTACCGGCAGCTGCGTTGATAAATACTGGACAACTCTCAAGGATAACTACCAGATCAAGAATGTTAGGTAAGTTTGTTGGAAGTGGTTAAGCGTTTGTGAAAATCTCGTTTCTGAGCACACAAAGAGCCCTAACCGCAGAACTCTGCAGGGAACACGCGTTGATGCAGTGCTGCGACACAGACTGTGTATCTCCCTTCGAAGACGATGGCCAAGACGCCAAGTCCGTACCGCTCGATGGCTGAAGGCGAAGTCCACACTGTCCACTATTCTCCCGACTCCCACGCGTACGAAAACGCGGCGGAAGAATACTCAGTTTCGGCCAATGTCGAACGCTCTGTCATCGCCGAAATCCCTCCAAGGGCATTGCTGAGATCTACCCAATGATCGAGTAGGTCATATCGCCCCTAGGCAAACGAAATTCCCGTCTTCGCCACGTGTTGCCCAGCACAGGTGGCTCCGGATGCCGGGCTATCCCCAAAAACGCCGTATTGTCCCGCGTTTCCGGTGAGCGCTACCTGCCGCCCACGGCGGCCCGGCGAGCTACGGCCAGCTGCAGACTTAACATTGCACAATTCTCAACTTCCGACACTTTTCACCAACGCTTTAAGTTAATGACTCAATCATGCAGACATGCAGGGAGTACTGCTCGAGAGTGCCTCATATTTATCATAATTCAATAGAGTCATGATCTGATGCCCTTGCCAGTGCCTTTATTATTAATACTAATGTTAGTAAGCTAACGTGTAAGTGCCCATGTCCTGGCACCTTACACGGTCAGCCACACCGTTTTAATCTGCCAGGAAGTTTTGGTAATTATCTAGTTCGGCTGCTGCTGAACTCCGATTGGTGGTGTGGGATGACACACAGTGTTGCAGGGAGTCCATTACTAGCTCTCGCACAACAAGCACAAAGGTAGTAAAGGGGTTACTATTGCCTGATGCACAATACAGGGGTCCTTCTTAGTGGTGGTGAAACGCGGTCGACCGGAATGTTGATGACGACTATGTCTGCCTTCACGTTCCCATCCTGTCCAACATCGGGCCATTGTCACAACCGAACGCCCCACTAATCTGAATACTGCAAGAACAGCCAGCCAAATGGAGACCCACAGTGAAGCCAATTTCAAACTCTGTGAGGTGCTGATAACACTGTCTCACATGAGTACGCGGCATCAACGTGACCTCCTCAGCGATTATTCAACTCCTCACGCCCTTCGCGCCCCTCCGTACAGTACCAGGGCAGATAACAAAACTAAACACGAGAAATAGTAGTGCACTTTGGTGGCCACTCTACATGTGACAGACAGTTACAGCTCTAATCAGTTTCATACCCAGCGATGGTGTGGATACGTACGAAGTTGCATTGACATTGGGCCACGCCTCTGTAACGAAACTATTGTTACGTGGAGAGACAGCGAAATTCTGCTGGGGCGAAAATTTTCAACATCAAAAAGAGATTATTTGGTTTAAACAAAAACCCTCAAAAATTTGTTGTTATTCTTGTGTTCCATAGACATCAAGAAACGTGTGATCATGGGGGTGTTTCTTACTGATCACATTGGCCTCCACCAATCAAAGAATTACTTTGAGACAAATGCAGATGTTTACTGCTAGAACAGTTTCCAAAACATTACACTTTAGTAATTAGATCTGCGGTGATACTTATATTGTTCAGTTGATTTCTTATACGTATCTTAGTCCGGTGTAACTCGGAGAAATCTGCTTCCTGCTGCTGCTGCTGAAGTAGTTCGTTGCCTCGGTCCATTTCATCTGCTAACTGGATCAAGTTATGTCAGTTCCATGAAATAATCCAGGTACCAATTCGTTTTATAGTGGTTTATTTATGACAAGCTGCACCATTTCTTCTTAGTGGGAGCCCACTCCACGTAACAGGCTACATTGTCACAATACTGTATTACAACAATTACATTATTGCACAGACGTGCGACACGGTGGTTGCGTCTCAAAAGTATCTCCAACTGACCATTCTTAAGCCTTGTGCTCCTCCAATTTATACGTTTTTTAACAATCAGGTCAACAAAACTACACTGCAATTTTATTAAATTAGCAATTAAGAGTTTAACATTCTTATGAGTAACTATCCACAAAACCTTGCTTATTTTATGCTGAAACTGACGAATACAATAGAAAAGACTTTTACATAAGATATACATCATATTATATAAAATAATGAAAGATAACAACGCTAACCTAAATTTTCTTAATTATGGCTTCATTTGTAAATGCAAAATATTGCGAACATATATTGGACAAGCATGACCTACTAGTAAACAAATGGAATAAAAATTTTTATGAGATTTAATGTTTTACGCGAAATCACTTATTAGGTACCATTGTAATTATGGAACTTTTAAAACAAGAATGTAAAACAAAAGGGTTGTTTCATTTCACCTTGTGGGTGCTTCCGTTATTTTGTCAGGTATTGTACACCAAACGTCTGCCCGTGTGCTTGTGTGTGTGTGCTTGTGTGTGTGTTTGTGTGTGTGTGTGTGAGTGTGTGTGTGTGTGTGTGTGTGTGTGTGTGTGTGCGTTAGGAAGTGAATGAGAGAAGAACAAAAAAATTATTTGTTGAAAACTAACTGGAGGCAGGCGAAGCTGAAATAACTCTCTATAAACAGACTTCAAAAAATGAGACTGAAATAATGCAGAGTTTTTTTTTTTAAGAGATTAATCTGATTATAAAGACAGATAGAAACTATGGGTCAGATTATACTCAGCCATGGGATTACAAAGCATTTACTTGCAAAAGAATGGCCCAGTTGTAGCAGGGTTTGTCTTTTACACGCATGCACTTACTTCATTTTGGTACCTTTTTTATACGCTTAGTATCAATGTTTGCATTTGTCTTTCACCGTCCACTGAAACCGTGGCAAACAAGCAACCAGTAGTCAAATTCAAAAAATGGTTCAAATAGCTCTGAGCACTTAACTTCTGAGACTTAACTTCTGAGGTCATCAGTACCCTAGAATTTAGAACTACTTAAACCTAACTAACATAAGGACAACACACACATCCAACCCGATGCAGGATTCGAACCTGCGGCCGTAGCCGTCGCGCGGTTCCAGACTGTAGCGCCTAGAACCGCTCGGCCACACCGGCCGGCACTAGTCAAATTCGTCTATACTTCTGCGAGCATGTCTAGAGTTTCTCCGTTCACTGTTCTTAACGCACGACGTCAGAGTTCACCCAAATTTGTTGCGTTGGGAACCATCTAGTGTCTTTTTCAAGACCGCACAAAAAATATCACCATGAGATCAGACGATCTTGGAGGCCCGTGGTGCAGTACGAGATTCGTATACACCCTTTATGGCCGATCCATCCTAGAGGCAGCTCTTTCATGAAAATACCAGCACGGTGTGGTTAGTCCTATAGAATATTATAATTTTCGGTATGTTCTGGCTATTTTGGATACGGTCAAATATCCAACATGTGCAGGCACGTGATTCCTGTAACCGTCTATCCCGTGAAGAAGATTGATTGGTAATTATTTTATTGAGAAACTGCCTGAAAGCATGAAGCTTTTCTAGAGTCTCTCTTATCCTTGACCACGGTATGTGGCTACTGTGTCCTCGAAATTCTTACGTTGTGGGTCTGACTTTTACGTTAAAATGGAATGTGCCTCATCACTGATCAATTAACGTGAAAGAAATTTGTTGTCTTCCATCTCTACACCCAGAATTAATACATAAAACTCGGCACGTTGTCGTTTGTTAGCATCGTGAAGGAGTTGTAGAAGCTGGGTCCTGTATGCTTTGAAACACAAACGTCGCCGCGAAACACGCCAGACAGAAACGTGGGAAATGTATAAATCTCGGGTAACACGAACAGACTTTCGTAGACTACGTGTAAAACACAGTAAAAATTCTCTGTATATCTTGAACGAGCTCGCTGGGGTGATCTACGGATTTCCCCTGACACAAACAACCAATGTCTTGAGACTGCTGGCACCACTGTCGAATGTCTTGAGGTGTAACTGGTGCAGTACCGAACCCTAGCCGAAAATCACGTCGCACAGTTGCAACGGAATCACATCTGTTGAAACACAGAACGCAAAACGCCTTCGACTATACGCACATTCGGTAATGAACGAGTGAGCGATATGGCTGTACCACTGTGCACCTGAGAGCCCACGTCGCTAATCACATGGACTGTCAGGTTACAAATGGCGCCAAGGGAAATTCGTAGTTTCGATACATAACTCGAATTTCACCCCTAGTTTCCATTTTCAGCCGTGTAGAAGATACAGGGTGTTTCAAAAATGACCGGTATATTTGAAACGGCAATAAAAACTAAACGAGCAGCGATAGAAATACACCGTTTGTTGCAATATGCTTGGGACAACAGTACATTTTCAGGTGGACAAACTTTCGAAATTACAGTAGTTACAATTTTCAACAACAGATGGCGCTGCAAGTGATGTGAAAGATATAGAAGACAACGCAGTCTGTGGGTGCGCCATTGTGTACGTCGTCTTTCTGCTGTAAGCGTGTGCTGTTCACAACGTGCAAGTGTGCTGTAGACAACATGGTTTATTCCTTAGAACAGAGGATTTTTCTGGTGTTGGAATTCCACCGCCTAGAACACAGTGTTGTTGCAACAAGACGAAGTTTTCAACGGAGGTTTAATGTAACCAAAGGACCGAAAAGCGATACAATAAAGGATCTGTTTGAAAAATTTCAACGGACTGGGAACGTGACGGATGAACGTGCTGGAAAGGTAGGGCGACCGCGTACGGCAACCACAGAGGGCAACGCGCAGCTAGTGCAGCAGGTGATCCAACAGCGGCCTCGGGTTTCCGTTCCTCGTGTTGCAGCTGCGGTCCAAATGACGCCAACGTCCACGTATCGTCTCGTGCGCCAGAGTTTACACCTCTATCCATACAAAATTCAAATGCGGCAACCCCTCAGCGCCGCTACCATTGCTGCACGAGAGACATTCGCTAACGATATAGTGCACAGGATTGATGACGGCGATATGCATGTGGGCAGCATTTGGTTTACTGACGAAGCTTATTTTTACCTGGACGGCTTCGTCAATAAACAGAACTGGCGCATATGGGGAACCGAAAAGCCCCATGTTGCAGTCCCATCGTCCCTGCATCCTCAAAAAGTACTGGTCTGGGCCGCCATTTCTTCCAAAGGAATCATTGGCCCATTTTTCAGATCCGAAACGATTACTGCATCACGCTATCTGGACATTCTTCGTGAATTTGTGGCGGTACAAACTGCCTTAGACGACACTGCGAACACTTCGTGGTTTTTGCAAGATGGTGCCCGGCCACATCGCACGGCCGACGCCTTTAATTTCCTGAATGAATATTTCGATGATCGTGTGATTGCTTTGGGCTATCCGAAATATACAGGAGGCGGCGTGGATTGGCCTCCCTATTCGCCAGACATGAACCCCTGTGACTTCTTTCTGTGGGGACACTTGAAAGACCAGGTGTACCGCCAGAATCCAGAAACAATTGAACAGCTGCAGCAGTACATCTGCATGTGAAGCCATTCCGCCAGACACGTTGTCAAAGGTTTCGGGTAATTTCATTCAGAGACTACGCCATATTATTGCTACGCATGGTGGATATGTGGAAAATATCGTACTATAGAGTTTCCCAGACCGCAGCGCCATCTGTTGTTGAAAATTGTAACTACTGTAATTTCGAAAGTTTGTCCGCCTGAAAATGTACTGTTGTCCCAAGCATATTGCAACAAACGGTGTATTTCTATCGCTGCTCGTTTAGTTTTTATTGCCGTTTCAAATATACCGGTCATTTTTGAAACACCCTGTATAAGGTAGCAACTAAGCCCCTGTTCTAAATGAGGCCCATTGCTGGAAATTCTGAAAGTATGTGCGTCACCTGCAAGGTGCCAGCACTTACTGTACCTTCTGTTAGTAGACATTCCACGCCGCTGGTAACGCATTGCTGCTAAGATTCGTTTTCCTCCATTTTGATTCAGGAGGACGACGGTTCAATCCCGCGTCCGGCCATCCTGATTTAGGTTTTCCGTAATTTCCCTAAATCGTTCCAGGCAAATGCTGGGATGGTTCCTTTGAAAGGGCACGGCCTGTTTCCTTCCCCGTCCTTCACTAATCCGATGAGACTGATGACCTAGCTGTTTGGTCTCTTCCCCAAACCAACCCCATCCAACCCCCCTCCATTTTGTGGTCTTGCCTTTGAGCAGTAAAGTTGATAAGCTTCGGAGAGCGTCACTTTATCAGATATCTGGAGTAGCTTGTAAGTAAACTTCTATGTATTACATACGCCTCGAAAGCTAATTTATTCGTATTTAAAACTGTGACATTGAATCTGCGGAATTGTTAGTGGTATGGAATCTATCGACAACTCAAAAAAATAGGTGTGTAATAAGGCCTACATAGGCCTTGCTTAAGCAGTGCTTACTATATTCACGAAGAAAAGTAAATCAGTGGCTTTTAAAGACAGGATGCCTTAACAACAAAGATAGTGGTGAATAATACTGTACTACAACAGTTCAGCCATTTTAATTATCTGTGATGTGATATCACATACGATTATGACAAAGAAATAGACAAGAAAGCAGCAAACTTTAGAAACGTTTGCGGATGAATATACAGGTACTTTAGAAACAAGACAGAAAAAAATCACGCAAACGACGTTTTGTAAAATAACAGTCGTCCCCGTAGTATTCTACGTAAGTGAGTTGTAGGTTATTCACAAACAGTAGAGAAATAAGATCCAGGAAGCTGAAATGAGGTTTCTTAGGCCTGTAACAGTCTGTACGGGACCAGATACACTAAGAACCAGTGACATCAGGAAGGAAACGTTGTTGTGGTCTTCAGTCCTGAGACTGGTTTGATGCATCTCTCCATGCTACTCCATCCTGTGCAAGCTTCTTCATCTCCCAGTACCTACTGCAACCTACATCCTTCTGAATCTGCTTAGAGTATTCATCTCTTGGTCTCCCTCTACGATTTTACCCTCCACGCTGCCCTTCAACACTAAATTGGTGATCCCTTGATTCCTCAGAACATGTCCTACCATCCGATCCCTTCTTCTAGTCAAGTTGTGCCACAAACTTCTCTTTTCCCCAATCCTATTCAATACCTCCTCATTAGTTATGTGATCTACCCATCTAACCTTAAGCATACTTCTGTAGCACCACATTTCGAAAGCTTCTATTCTCTTCTTGTCCAAACTATTTATTGTCCATGTTTCACATCCATACATGGCTACACTCCATACAAATACGTCCAGGAACGACTCCCTGACACTTAAATCTATACTCGATGTTAACACATTTCTCTTCTTCAGAAACGCTTTCCTTGCCATTGCCCGTCTACATTTTATATCCTCTCTACTTCGACCATCATAAGTTATTTTGCTCCCCAAATAGCAAAACTCCTTTACTACTTTAAGTGTTTCATTTCCTAATCTAATTTCCTCAACATCACCCGACTTAATTCGACTACATTCCATTATCCTCGTTTTGCTTTTGTTGATGTTCATCTTATACCATCCTTTCAAGACACTGTCCATTCCGTTCAACTGCTCTTCCAAGTCCTTTGATGTCTCTAACAGAATTACAATGTCATCGGCAAACCTCAAAGTTTTTATTTCTTCTCCATGGATTTTAATACCTACTCCGAATATTTCTTTTGTGTCCTTTACTGCTTACTCAATATACAGATTGAATAACATCGGGGGAAGGCTACAACCCTGTCTCACTCCCTTCCCCACCACTGCTTGCCTTTCATGTGCCTCGACTCTTATAACTGCCATCTGGTTTCTGTACAAATTGTAAATAGCGTTTCGCTCCCTGTATTTTGCCCCTGCCACCTTTAGAATTTGAAAGAGAGTATTCCAGTCAATATTGTCAAAAGCTTTCTCTAAGTCTACAAATGCTAGAAACGTAGGTTTGCCTTTCCTTAATCTAGCTTCTGAGATCCGTAGTAGGGTTAGTATTGCCTCACGTGTTCCAACATTTCTACGGAATCCAAACTGATCTTCCCCGATGTCGGTTTCTACTAGTTTTTAAATTCGTCTGTAAATAATTCGCGTTATTATTTTGCAGCTGTGGCTTATTAAACTGATTGTTCGGTAATTTTCACATCTGTCAACACCTGCTATCTTTGGGATTGGAATTATTATATTCTTATTGAAGTCTGAGGGTATTTCGCCTGTCTCATACATACATGGAATGTTGTCTACTGCCGGGGCCTTGTTTCGACTCAGGTCTTTCCGTGCTCTGTCAAACTCTTCACGCAGTATCATATCTCCCATTTCATCTTCATCTACATCCTCTTCTATTTCCATGATATTGTCCTCAAGTACATCGCCCTTGTATAGACCCTCTATTTACTTCTTCCACCTTTCTGCTTTCCCTTCTGTGCTTAGAACTGGGTTTCCAGCTGAGCTCTTGATATTCATACAATTGGTTCTCTTTTCTCCAAAGTGTCTTTTTCATTTTCCTGTAGGCAGTATTTATCTTACCCCCAGTGAGATAAGCCTCTACATCCCTACATTTGTCTTCTAGCCATCCCTGCTTAGCCATTTTGCACTCCCTGTCGATCTCATTTTTGAGACGTTTGTATTCCTTTTTGCCTGCTTCATTTACTGCATTTTTATATTTTCTCCTTTCATCAATTAAATTCAATATTTCTTCTGTTACCCAAGGAGTTCTACTAGCCCTCGTCTTTTTACCTACTTGATCCTCTGCTTCCTTCACTATTTCATCCGTCAAAGCTACCCATTCTAGCTCTACTGTATTTCTTTCCCCCATTCTTGTCAATTGTTCCCTTATGCTCTCCCTGAAACTCTGTACAACCTCTGGTTCTTTCAGTTTATCCAGGTCCCATCTCCTTAGATTCCCACCTTTTTGCAGTTTCTTCAGTTTTAGTCTACAGTTCATAACCAATAGATTGTGATCAGAGTCCACATCTGTCCCTGGAAATGTCCTACAATTTAAAATCTGGTTCCTAAATCTGTCTTACCATTATATAATCTATCTGATACCTTTTAGTATCTCCAGGCTTCTTACATGTGTACAGCCTTCTTTTATGATTCTTGAACCAAGTGTTAGCTATGATTAAGTTATGCTCTTTGCAAAATTCTACCAGGCGGCATCGTCTTTCATTTCTTAGCCCCAATCATATTCATCTACTACGTCTCCTTCTCTCCGTTTTCCTACTACCGAATTCCAGTCACCCATGACTATTAAATTTTCGTCTCCCTTCACTATCTGAATAATTTCTTTGATTTCATCATACATTTCTTCAATTTCTTCGTCATCTGCAGAGCTAGTTGGCATATAAACTTGTACTACTGTAGTAGGTGTGGGCTTCGTGTGTATCTTGCCAACAATAATGCGTTCACTATGCTGTTTGTAGTAGCTTACCCGCGCTCCTATTTTTTTATTCATTATTAAACCTACTCCTGCGTTACCCCTATTTGATTTTGTATTTATAACCCTGTATTCACCTGGCCAAAAGTCTTGTTCCTCCTGCCACCGAACTTCACTAATTCCCACTATATCTAACTTTAACGTATCCATTTCCCTTTTTAAATTTTCTAACCTACCTGCCCGATTAAGGGATATGACATTCCACGCTCCGATCCGTAGAACACCAGTTTTCTTTCTCCTCATAACGACGTCCTCTTGAGTAGTTCCCGCCCGGAGATCCGAATGGATGACTATTTTACCTCCGGAATATTTTACCCAAGAGGACGCCATCATCATTTAACCATACAGTAAGTTGCATGCCCTGAGGAAAAATTACGGCTGTAGTTTCCCCTTGCTTTCAGCCGTTCGAAGTACCAGCACAGCAAGACCTTTTTGGTTAGTGTTACAAGGCCAGATCAGTCAATCATCCAGACTGTTGCCCCTGCAACTACTGAAAAGGCTGGTGCACCTCTTCAGGAACCACGCGTTTGTCTGGCCTGTCAACAGATACCCCTCCGTTGTGGTTGCACCTACGGTACGGCTATCTGTATCGCTGAGGCACGCAAGCCTCCCCACCAACGGCAAGGTCCATGGTTCACGGGAGGGAGGAAGGAAATAAACATATGTAATGTCAGAAACTAAACTGAAGGCAACAGCAGAAAATGGAGACAACATTTCGACAGTATGAACGGTGGCAGACAACCAGACAATGTGAGAAATTACGATCCCGTAGGCTGAAGAAGTCTGGAAAGGCCAAGGAAGAGATGTGCACCGTAACAGGCAAAGGCCTAATACAGAGGGGTCCAAAAAATGTATCCACTGTTTAAAAGTCCATAACGTGCAAACTAATTGACGGAGTTGTCTCATTTTTGGTGAAAGTGTAGCTTAAAGTCCAACTTAAAGATATCACTGTAGTTGTTCGAAATGGTCACCATAAACATCCACACACATACGACGACGCAGAACTGCAGCACGAACTACTGACTGCAACGTGTTCAGTTGGATATTGCACATGAATTTACGATGGATTCTCGAAGTTCCTCCATGTGCGTGGCTTTTGTCGATAAACGACGTCCTTTAGTGTTCCCCACAGGTAAAAGTCCAGAGGAGTTAGGTCTGGGGAACGTGTTGGGTACGCCACAGCACCTCTACGGCCTATCCATCTTCCTGGTAGATTTTCGTCGAGATACGCCCTAACATGATTTTGGTAGTGGGCTGGGGCACTATGTTGTTGAAATTAAACTCTTCCGTCTCCATTCAAGTCTCGGATGGCGGGTAAAATGGATGTCTGAAGCTTCTGATGGTACACCTCACCGGTAACTGTACCGTCTAAGAAGAATGGCCCAATCAAACCCCGGTAAGACAACCCACAGCACACATTTACTCCTATCAAATTCACGGCTTTGTCTTCATGGACGTTCGGATTTTCGGCGCCCCAGTAGACGCAATTGTGGCGATTTACTGTGCCATTGAATTTGAACTGTGCCTCATCAGACCACACAATCATCTCCGAAAACTCTTCATCGTTGCGCATCATGTTAGTAAACCACTCGCAGTACTCCATTCTACGATCTGGGTCGTCCTCGTTCACTGCGTGTAGCAACCGTGGGATGTAGCACTTCCACTTTGCTGTCTTCAAAATTCACCGAACACTTGAGCGACTCACTCCAGTTCCACAGACTTCTGTGGTGGGCGAGTGAATTGTTGTAACACACGACGGGAGTTAGCTGGCCTTGTTACTGTTACAGGTCGTCCATATTGTTGTTTGTGTACATCTTTAACACAGCCTTCGGCTTCAAAATATGTCTCGAATGAGACGAATCGTTAAACGTGTCGGCGGCTCTGTTTCACACTGATTTCGCCATTGTCGTTGAAACTCATTAATGTTTTCGTACTTAAAATACCACTTCAAAACTGACTTCCTATCATCGAATGTAAGCCGTGCGCCAGCCATGTTTACTCGAGTAACTACCGGGTGATCAAAAAGTTAGTATAAATTTGAAAACTTAATAAACCATGGAATAATCTAGATAGAGAGGTAAAAATTGACACACATGCTTGGAATGACATGGGGTTTTATTAGTACAAAAAAAAACAAAGTTCACAAAATGTCCAACAGATGGCGCTGGACAGCAAAACGTCAGTGACTGCGCATGACAATCGTGTATAAAAGGAGCTGTAATGAGAGAGAGAATCAGATGCGCCAGCAGCCGCAGCATGTTGACGTTACCTGATAAGGCGCTTTTAGTGAAGGAGTATTATCAAAACAGGGAATGTGCTAGTTCAGCGTTACGATCCTATCGCCATAGGAAGGGGATTCGAACGTGTAAAGGTCCGTTGACAAATGCAACTGCGGCGAGAATGACTTCGAAGCTCGAAGCCACGGGTTGTTTGGACGATAGACCCCGTAGTGGCCGACCGAGCACAAGGCGTAATGCTGCTGAGACAGTTCAGGAAGAAATGGAGACTGTAGCGGGTTCGTCTGTGCACGGGGAAGTCAGCGCTCGTGCAGTCGCACGTCGCACCGGCATTCCATACACTACTGTTTAGTTGGTATTTAGGCGTACGCTCCGATGCTATCCGTACAAAATCCATCGGCATCATCAACTGTTAGCTGGCGATTTAGTGAAGCGGAGGGCATTTGCGGTGTGGGCGTTTCAAAAGATGGCGGAAGATGACGACTGGTTGAGTAGCGGGTTGTGGACCGACGAAGCTCATTTCAGCCTCCGAGGGTCTGTCAACACCAACAACTGCAGAATTTGGGCTACCGAAAATCCTAGAACTGCCGTGGAAACTCCATTGCACGACGAGAAAGTTACGGTATGGGTTGGATTTATCACATCGACCGTTATCGTGCCTTTTTTCTTCGAGGAAATGCGTGATTCTGGTTTTGTAACTGCTACCGTGAGGGGTGGGAGGTACGCCGATATGTTACAGAATCACATCATCCCCAGCCTGGCTGATAAACACCTGCTGGAACGTACGATGTTTATGCAGGATGGCGCTCCACACCATATTGCTAGGCGCGTGAAAGATCTGCTGCGCCCGTCTTTTGGTGATGATCGTGTGCTCAGCCGCCACTTTCGTCATGCTTGGCCTCCCATGTCCCCAGACCTCAGTCCGTGCGATTATTGGCTTTGGGGTTACCTGAAGTCGCAAGTGTATCGTGATCGACCGACATCTCTAGGGATGCTGAAAGACAACATCCGACGCCAATGCCTCACCGTAACACCGGACATGCTTTACAGTGCTGTTCACAACATCATTCCTCGACTACAGCTATTATTGAGGAATGATGGTGGACATATTGGGCATTTCCTGTAAAGAACATCATCTTTGCTTTGTCTTACTTTGTTATGCGAATTATTGCTATTCTGATCAGATTAAGCGCCATCTGTCGGACAGTTTTTGAACCTTTGTATTTTTTGGTTCTAATAAAACCCCATGTCATTCCAAGCATGTGTGTCAATTTGTAGCTCTCTATCTACATTATTGGGTGATTTATTCAGTTTTCAAATTTATACTGCCTTTTTGATCACCCGGTAGGTGCATCTAAGAACAAAACATTGACTATCTGGCGGCTGTCATCTGACAAAACAAAACAACGCAATACAACGCGTATATGGCGATAGCCGGAATTACAAACTATTACACTACCAAAGATGAGACAACTCCGTCAATTAGTTTGCCAGTTATGTACTTTTAAATAGTGGATACATTTTTTTGGACCTCTCTGTATATGAAGTGCAGAAGAGAAAGAACAAGAAAGAGCCTGTACATTCCTCGCGCAGTCAGACTCAAACACTGCGCGGCTGGCCACGTTCTGTATGTTCTGGCCTTCTACTTCAGCCGCACCCCCTGAGATGATCGGCGAGGGATTAATGCAGCAGGAGAAACGCCGACGGAAGCTAAGTGCTCGCCCCGTCAGACAGCCGCACTCTGGCCCACTTGCACAGGGACTGCCGCCCTTCCTCGCTTCCGGCGTTTTTTGCTTTCTGTCGGAGCTGTCCATCTCACCGCGTCAGACCTGTTGATATCTCGAACGACGCCAGAACCAATAGCTTTTCAAAGCTTCCCTCCACAGTCTATTCGTAAACACCGTCAGCGTCCCTGAAATGTAGCCTTCGCCCCTATGTTTATAAACAAGTTGGGGACCTAGTAATGTTAGACGTAGAGTACTATTTCTGACTCCATATCACCACGGTTATAGGGGAAACAAAGTTATTGTAGAAAGAGAAAAGGAGGTAGGTGAAGATGAGGTGGGTGATGACGTGGGAGATGAGCTGTGAGAAGAATTCGACAGAGCTACGAGGTATATAAGCCACAATAAGTCCTCTACAGCAGTTGATATTCTCTCAGATTTAGTGAAGTAACTGAGAGAGCAAGTCATGACAAAACTAAAACTTTTCCATCTAGTATGCAAGATCTCAAGGCGAAATGTCCTCAGACTACTAGAAGAATTTATCAAAGAAGGTAGATGCTGACAGATGTGAAAACTATCTATCAGTTTAATTAGTCATGTGTGAAAATACTGATACGAATGATTTACACAACTGTGGAAAAACTGGTAAGAGTCCACTTCAGGGAATATCAGTTTGGCCTCCGGGAAAAAAATAGGAATACGTGAACAATACCGACTCTACGATTAAATGTACACAGAAGCGCAAAAAAAAAAAAAAAATCTGGTGTAGGCCTGCGTATTCAAATACAGAGACATATAAATAGCCAGAATACGCTGCAGTCGGCAACGCCTATATGAGACAACAAGTGTCTGGCACAGTTGTCAGATCGGTTACTGCTGCTACAATGGCAGGTTATCAACATTTAAGTGAGTTCGAACGTAGCGTTATAGTCGGCGCACGAGCGATAGGACACAGCATCTCCGAGGTAGCGATGACGTGGGGATTTTATCGTACGATCATATCATGACTGTACAATGAATATCAGGAATCCGGTAAAACATCAAATCTCAGACATCACTGCGGCCGGAAAAATATCCTGCAAGAACGGGACCTACGATGACTGAAGATAATCGTTCAACGTTACACAAGTGTAACCCTTCCGCAGATTGCTACGGATTTCAATACTGGGACATCAACAATCAGCTTGCGAACCATTCAACGAAAAATCATCGATATGGGTTTTCGGAGCCACTCGTGTACCTTGATGTCTGCACGACCCACAGCTTTACGCCTCGCCTGGGCCCGTCAACACCGACATTGGACTGTTGATGACAGGCAACATGTTGCTTGGTCGGACGAGTCGCGTTTCAAATTGTATCGAGCGGATGGACGTGCACGGGTGTGGAGACATCCTCATGAATCTATCGATCCTGCATGTCAGCAGGGGACTGTTGAAGCTGGTGGAGGCTCTGTAATGGTGTGGGGCGTGCGCAGTTGGAGTGATATGCGGCCCCTGATACCTTTAAATACGTCTCTGACAGGTGAAACTTAGGTAGCATCCTGTCTGATCACCTGCATCGACGGAATTGGGCAATTCCAGGAGGACAGTGCGACACCCCACTCGTGCAGAATTGCTATACAGCGGCTCCAGAAATACTCTTCTGAGTTTAAACACCAACTGGCCACCAAACTCCCCAGAGATGAACATTAATGACCATATCTGCGAAGCCTTGCAACGTGCTGTTCAGAAGAGATCTCCACCCCGTTGTACTCTTACGGCTTTATGGACAGCCCTGCAGGATTCATGGTGTCAGTTCTCTCCAGTTCCCAGCAGACATTAGTCGAGTCCATGCCACGTCGTATTGCGGAACTTCTGCGTGCTCGCGGGTGCCCTACGCGAAATTAAGCAGGTGTACTAGTTTATTTGGCTCTTCAGTGCAGGTCAAGAAATGGAAATCTATGTTTATGACATCTGTAGATTTAGAAAAAGCTTTGGGCTACGTTGACTACAATGCATACCTTAAAATTATCAAGGAAGCAGCGATAAAATACAAAGCGCGAAAAGTTAATTACAACTTTTACAGAAGTCAGACTGTAGTTATGAGAGTTGGAGGATATGTTGAATGGTTGAGAAGGGGGTGAGGCGTGGCTATAGCCCTGCATAGTGTACAACGTGTAGACGGAGGAACCAGTAAAGAAAACCTCGTAAATATAGGATAGCGAATTGAAGATTAGGAGGCAAAATGAAAAGCTTGAGGTTTGCCGATTGCACTGTAATTCTCTCAGAGGCGGCAAAGGACTAGCACAAGCAGCTGAACGGAACAGATAGTGTTTCGCAAAGGGGTTAAACTGCACTGGACTGGACAATTCCACTACAGGGTTAAATCAGGAAATGTTGAGGGAATTGGATTTGGAAATGAGATACTGAGAGTAGTAGATCAATTTTGCTATTTTGGCAGCAAAACTGCTGATGATGGCGGAAGTAGAGAGAATATGTACAGCAAGAAATGCAATTGTCAAAGGAAGAACTTCTTAGCATCTAAAATAAATGTAAGTGTTAAGAAGTCTCTTGCGAAGGTATATGTCTGGGATGCAGCGCGGATGATAAGCACTTCAGACACGAATAGAATAGCAGCTTTTGAAATGTGAGATTACAGAAAAATGCTGAACGTTAGACGAGTTGATCATGTAACATATGAGGAGGTACCGAATCTAACTGGGAAAAGAAAAGAAAAGAAATGTAGGGCACAAACTTACTAAAAGATAGGAGACACCGTGAGGCACCAAGAAGCCGCTCCCAATTTGTTAAAGAAAGGAAGTGTGTGTGTGTGTGTGTGTGTGTGTGTGTGTGTGTGTCTGTCTGTGTGTTGCCTGAGGGGTTGGAGGAGGGGAGAGGGTAAAAGTTGTGTAGGTTGGCCAAAGTGTGAAAATAGTCAGTGCGTTCAAATGGATGTAGGTTGCGGTAATTGTATAGAGAATAGACTAGCGTGGAGAACTGCATCAAACACGTCTTTGAATTGACGATCAAAACACAAACAGCATAGTACGAGCAGAATGTATTGTTCATCGATTTCGGAGTTATGGTTCTTTAGAAGTTATCAACCCCGCCATCGTACTCGAGGTCACTATCGTGGGCTCGGAGGCAACTCGTTCGAGTTGAAGAAAGAAATTTTCGTCGCCAAAATTTGACCAAGAAGGTGGTGTACAGTTCATGGTCACCAGACTGTACTCCAAAGCCCTGGCTTAATTCTGAGTTCCCTCCGTAACGTCTAGTAGATTGATGCCATCCTACGCTTTGGCACTGATCTGTCTGTTAGATGACAACGCTACGCTTCGTGATCCCTTTGGTGCTTTTCGAGAGGCGTTGTCCATGTGTCGACACTGCGTTTTGCCTTCTCCTTTCTCTCATCAGTATCAGTTACAAAGTTGCCACTTTTCGACCGAGCAATGAACACGAGTCTCCCGGCAAGTATAGGGCTCTGCATCGACTGGGTTACTGACAGGCCGATAGCTCTATAAAGAACTCGGATACTGAATTAAGAATTGTGCGCAACGGATTTGATGATGTCGAACGGGTGGCTCTAGTAAATAACCCCTGGATCTTGGGCTTGGCAAAAATCTTTAATATATACTCTGAAATAAAAGGGGTTCACTAATCTCTGAATTAAAATATTGGCCACAGTGAATCTAAATTTGTTATGCTTATCCATTACGGATACTTTAGAACCGTGACTGTATATTGAATGTAAATAAGTTATAAAAAACTGCAACCAGTCACTTTTTTAATAATTATGTTTTATTCCATGAACCGGTTTTCGAACCTTTACAGGTTCATCTTCAGATGGTTTCAGGAAGTTACATCATTATTGCTAGCATAATGCTGGGTGCTGGCTCTATGACAAAAAGATGGAACACACTTTAATGTATCGCCATGACAGTAGCTTATCTGTCGATATGGATGAAAATTTAGTTTTTTACTTACTGCAACAGTATAGGCGGCTTTTTTCGGTTAGTGTCCATCTGTCTACCTCCATTTTGATGTCCAGTTGTTGTATCACTACACACAATTCCACACAAACTATATTAATTACAATCTGACAGCGAGACTTTTCCAGCATCCAGCATGCGCTTTACAACTGTTGCTTGTAACAAAGATTTTGGCAGAAAGATATGGCATAGCCCTACTTTGCACAGAGATGTAATTTGTTCATCTTTACATGTATTAAGGTTGATATAAGGGCAAATACGAGAGCCGTTCAGAAAGTAACCTCCGGTTGATTTAAAAAAAATACACCAAGTTAAATAAAAATATTTTAATATATACATCTTACAACTACATCTTTGCACTATTTTTCTACATAGTCTCCATAGCGATTGAGGCACTTATCGTATCTCTTCACAAGCTTTGAAATTCCTTCTGCATAAAAATCACCCGCTTGTGCCTGGAGCCAGCCTGTGACCGCATCTTGCTGTCACTATCTCGTACAAGAGAGTCTTAGAAATTTGTGGAAAACCAGTAGCCAACTCCGACATTGAGAAACGTCGATTTTCACGAACTTTTGCATCAACTGTCTGAACGAGTTCGTCAGTCACCAATGATGGTCTACCACTCCTCTCTTCATCATGAACGTTTTCTCGTCCACTTTTAAATAAACGTACCCATTCACGGACAACTCCTTCACTCATAACTCTTGGTCCGTACACGGCACAAAGCTCACGATGAATAGCTGCTGCAGAATATCCTTTGGCTGTAAAAAACCTTATGACAGCACGCACTTCACATTTGGCGGGGTTTTCTATTGCAGCACACATTTCAAACTGCCACAAAAACTAAACTAGCGCAGGTACGACGTTCACTCGAGCACGGCTTGATGCCGACTGACCTGTTGAGTGCGTGAACGCACAGATGGCGTCGCTACTCCCCCCACAACCCGCACTGTGACCAATCGGAGGTTCCTTTCTGAACCGCCCTCGTATTTTAATCAGACTGGCGATAACATGAGACTACAAAATAAAATAAATAAATAGACTACTACAAGAATAAGGCAAACAACATCATTATGAGAAACATTCACCAGAACAAAATGTACAATAAGATTAATACTGAACATAGGACATTATGTGGCATAAACAAGAAACTTTCAACTGAAAATGCCCTCGTTGTCAGAGCAGAAAAGGCAACACAGCTGTTGTCATATATGAATCAGACTACATTAGCAAAACTTGTGAATTCATCAGAAACAATAACATAAAGCAAATAGCATGTGACCCTACTCCCAAATTCCATGATGAAATTAAAAAAATTGCTTAAAAACTGCACCTTCTTGTTGACACCACTAGAAGCAAAGCACTGTATAGTGATGAATCCATCAGCACCAAAACTGAGATCACAGCCTAAGATCCACATAGCAGAATGTCCGATACGTCCCATTGTGAACTCCATCAATAGTCCAAGCTACAAAATCACCGAGAAACTTCATGATATTATCCGTAAGGCATATGTATTTGAAAATAACTACTCCATTAAAAACAGTTATGAGCTCTTCAATAGTATAAAAGATATCCCTGTCACCGCTAAATTTGCATCTCTTGACATAGTCAACCTATATACAAAGATACCTGTGAAAGAAACAATTAGTTCAATAAGAAATAACTTACTCAAACATGGGCCAATGGGTAGAGATGAAATCTATGAACTCTTAGAGATCCTGGAGCTTATACTATCTCACAACTACTTACTGTTCAACAACAATTTTTACATTCAGGAAGATGGATTGGCAATGTGTAGTAGTCTTGCAGGCTTGCTAGCAGACATATATATCAATAACCTTGAAAAAAAACTTTTTTAGATCCCAAACACAACTAAAAGATAAGCTGATTTATTACAAACGCTATATTGATGACATTCTCATTCTGTTCAATGGAACAACAGAAGAAATAGATAATCTAGCAAAATAACTTAATAAAATACACGATAAAATTCAATTCAAAGTAGAACATGAAACACCAGAAGGCATTAACTATCTTGATCTAACAATCTCAAATAAAAATCAAAAACATAAATTTCAAATTTTCAGAAAACCAACAACCACCAATGTTACCATACACAAATCCTCTTGACATCCAGACCAACATAAAAAAGCATTCTTCAGAACAATGGTTAATCACATGCTTAAAATCCCAATGGGCACAAATGAAAGACAAAAAGAAGCAGAAATTATTAAATCAATCGCCTCCAGCAATGGGCACAAACCTGCAATAATAGATAAACTAATCCATACAGCAAATTTAAATCAACCAACTGCTGAACAACCACCCACAAAGAAGAAGACCACATTTATAAGCCTGGCTTTCCTAGGGAAGATTTCTCACCAAATTGCCAACCTCTTCAAAACATACAACATAAAAATAAGTTTCTTCACCAACAAGAAAATACAAAACAAAATCATACACAGCACCAAAACCACTACACAACAGTATCAAAAGTCAGGTGTGGACAAGCTCATTTGCAACTCATGTCCAAGCTTCTACACTGGACAAACTGGTAGAAGCTTCACAACAAGATTTAAAGAACACATAGATGCACTCCGTCTTAACAACCTGAATAAGTCCAACTTTGCCTCACATCTTGTCCAACACAATCATTCTGCAAACAACATAGAAGAGAATCTCCAAATACTCCATTGTGCCAACAGAGGCACAATACTTGACCTTCTTGAAGAAATTGAAATATTTATGTACACAAACACAGAACCTGACTACCTACTCAATGATAAAATTGAACTGAGAAACAAATTTTTCCTTCAGAACTTTGAAGATCTACTAGTTCACAACAAGTAACCACTCAACGACCCTACACCGGCTCCCCATCCTCCCCTCCCAACGACCTCCCCCCCCCTCCCTCTACTTACTACACTGGTGACAATGTAATATCCTATCACAGAATAAAACCTGTACTATATTTCTAAATGTTAAAGCCCTCTAAAGCTAACATAAATCAGTACTTTTATACATATTACTTCTAGCTGGAAAAACAAACAGAAGCTGCCTTTACGAATATTCCAGATCACTTTAATGTTAGAATAAAATAAGTCAACAGTTAAAGAACTTTTGTTCACTATTTTTAAATATAAAGTGTGCAGCCATACAAACAGCTTTAGTCCATTACAATCACTATAACTTTTATACACATACCTTTAGCTAAAATAAACACAAGCTACTCTTGCTAATACCCCAGATCATGTTATCATAAGAGCAGAAATAGGTCAAAAGTTCATCTGAAGGTTAGTTATTAAATTAAATTTAAATATAAAGGTCCTAGTCTAACAGACAGCTGCATCTCACTGCAGATACAATAACTCTGAAGCATTGATTCATGGATATCCATGTTAATGACAAACACATAAAAAAACCGCTATGAACTGCATGTATTATACGTAATATACAAATAGAAATAAGATATCAGATCACCTGAAGTTTGTTCTTGTAGTAGTCTATTTATTTATTTTATTTCGTACTCTCATGTTATCGCCAGTCTGATTAAAATATTTGCCCTTATATCGACCTTAATACATGGAAAGGAGAACAAATTACATCTTTGTGCAAAGTAGGCCTATGCCATATCTTTCTGTCAAGATCTTTGTTACAAGCAACAGTTGTAAAGCGCATGCTGGTTGCTGGAAAAGTCTCGCTGTCAGAGTGTAAATTAATATAGTTTGTGTGTAGTGATACAACAACTGGACATCAAAATGGAGGCACACAGATGGACACTAACCGATAAAAGCTTCCTATACTGTCGCAGTAAGTAAAAAACTAAATTTACATTCATATCGACAGATAAGCTACTGTCATGGCGATACATTAAAGTGTGTTCCATCTTTTTGTCATAGAGCCAGCACCCAGCATTATGCTAGCAATAATGATGTAACTTCCTGAAACCATCTGAAGACGAACCTGAGAAGGTTCAAAAACCGGTTCATGGAATAAAACATAATTATTAAAAAAAGTGACTGGTCGCAGTTTTTTATAACTTATTTTCATTCTAAATTTGTTACAATGATTTTCAATCTACAAGAGTCAAAAAATTACATCTTAACTGAGCTTACAACGAAATCGACATTTAATTAGGACAGATAAATGAGCACTGATTAACTTGGCACAGTTCTCGGTAAAGGAAACGAGGCTTTAGAAATAATTATCATCTTAACAACTAAATCACATGAAACGCCGGCCGGTGTGGCCGAGCGGTTCTAGGCTCTCCAGTCCGGAACCGCGCTGCTTTTACGGTCGCAGGTTCGAGTCCTGCCTCGGGCATGGATGTGTGTGATGTCCTTAGGTTATTTAGGTTTAATTAGTTCTAAATTCTAGTCGACTGATGACCTCAGAAGTTAAGTCCCATAGTGCTTAGAGCCAATGGAACCACTTGAATCACAGCAAATCTAAGATCATACCGAACGTCGACAGGAAAACAAACATGTAATTATTCCTGCACACCTGACCACGGATGACGCCCCATGAATTTGATTAAGTGTCGATAAACTTCCCTCCTCCGTAACCATCCCACGCCGCCAGGTAATCCCACCATAATCGATGTTTAGGAATGTAATCTGTATAAGCTGCAGATGGCTGCCACTGGCATTCACCAGACAATGCACATGCTACATTTCAGGGTAGAGGTTCCGCCGGCTGTTGCATTCCGGTGCTGAAGCCTCCAGTCCCAGCTCTGTGTGCTCCCTCTCATCTTCTCCGAGACTCTACTGAACGCTTTCTCTTCGAGCCTTGCTTGTCACAGATTTCACGCCACAAAACACAATACTCTAATAACAAAGTGAGTGTGAAATTCTGGCTAAATGAAGTACTTGTTAAGGGGCTGTGTGTTCTCCCATCAGACAAAGGGCATAAATATCTCTCCAGTCCGCCAACTTCCCGCCAACGCCATATGCAGAACATTCTATGTTGATTTCTTAAATCACCTATGTCTTCTTGACTCCACCAATCTGTGGTTTTCCGAGGTACAAAATTTCCTGAACTTGGTTGCCCACAGTCAAGCACATTTTTTAAGAACGACCAATAAAAACATCTCCCGCCTTTTGGCGGAAGAAATCCTGACGCCATCCACGGTGGGGTGAGGTTGTCGCAACACATTCACCAGCAGACCGAAAACACATCAAATAAAGCTGAACAGAGTAACTTCCTTCACAACAGCAGGAGATGAGGATCTTGTTCTAACTTGTAACACTGTTATCGACTTTATCTACACTTGTCTTGTCTAACTTCTTTGCCTGTTTTTACTTAACGTGGCTTCCGTATAACCGTGCTCTTTGACATAACATCTAGGTACAAGTCGAGCAACTTCAACCATGCAGACACGACAGCTGTTTTCAGCCATCCTCTCACGCCTCCACATCGACCAATCTCACTGCAGTGATTCGGTAAAATCTGTTGTCACGTACGCACCAGTTCACTGCCATGACTGAACGTTAGCGGTGGAGTGTGAGGGGATTTCCTAAAACCAGTTCTGCACCACCTGCTGCACTGCAGTGTTATTTTACGGCGGGGACTAATATTTTACCCGGTGATCTTACTTATTAAGCACATATTTAGTCCTGTTCACTTTTGAAAATGATCTCCTTTTCTTCCCTCTGCATCTATTACACCACTGGCCATTAAAATTGCTACACTACGAAGATGACATGCTACAGATGCGAAATTTAACCGACAGGAAGAAAATGCTGTGATATGCAAATGATTAGCTTTTCAGAGCATTCACACAAGGTTGGCGCGGGTGGCGACACCTACAACGTGGTGACATGAGGAAAGTTTCCAACCGATTTCTCATACACAAACAGCAATTGACCGGCGTTGCCTGGTGAAACGTTGTTGTGATGCCTCGTGTAAGGAGGAGAAATGCGTACCATCACGTTTCCGACTTTGATAAAGGTCGGATTGTAGCCTATCGCGATTGCGGTTTATCGTATCGCGACATTGCTGCTCCCGTTGGTCGAGATCCAACGACTGTTAGCAGAATATGGAATCGGTGGGTGCAGGAGGGTAAAATGCAACGCCGTGCTGGATCCCAACGGCCTCGTATCACTAGCAGTCGAGACGACAGGCATCTTATCCGCATGGCTGTAACGGATCGTGCAGCCACGTCTCGATCCCTGAGTCAACAGATGGAGACGTTTGCAAGACAAGAACCATCTGCACGAACAGTTCGACGACGTTAGCAGCAGCATGGACTATCAGCTCGGAGACCATGGCTGCAGTTACCCTTGACGCTGCATCACAGACAGGAGCCTCTGCGATGGTGTACTCAACGACGAGCCTGGGTGCACGAATGGCAAAATGTCATTTTTTTTCGGATAAATCCGGATTCTGTTTACAGCATCACGATGGTCGCATCCGTGTTTGGTGACATCGCGGTGAACGCACATTGTATTCGTCGTCGCCATACTGGCGTATCACCCTGCGTGGTGGTGTGGGGTGCCATTGGTTACACGTTTGGGTCACTTGTTTGCATTGACGGCACTTTGAACTGTGGATGTTACATTTCAGATGTGTTACGACCCGTGGCTGTACCCTTCATTCGATCCTTGCGAAACCCTACATTTCAGCAGGGTAATGCACGACCGCATGTTGCAGGTCCTGCACGGGCCTTTCTGGATACAGAAAATGTTCGACTGCTGCCCTGGCCAGCACCTTCTCCAGATCTCTCACCAACTTAAAACGTCTGGTCAATGGTGACCGAGCAACTGGCTCGTCACAATACGCCAGTCACTACTCTTGATGAACTGTGGTATCGTGTTGAAGCTGCATGGGCAGCTGTACCTGTACACACCATACACACACACACACACACACACGAGCAGAGCCAAAACAAAAATACCACACCATAACACACACACACAGCACAAAAAAATTATATCACACCAAAACACACACACACACACACACACACATACACACACACAGAACACAGATACTTCAATGATTACACTCGAAAGTTAGGCAATAACATTCGATCTTTGGCAAAAACATTTGACTGTCGGCAACAGAAACCAAAACATTGCATTGAAACAAGCGTTCAGTTCTTAGTGCTCTGGAATGGGGGGAAAAACCGCAATTTGGCATTCATAAGAAGAAGAAAAACACCAAAAATGCAACAGGAGCCTAATATGTAAGAAATTGTCCACGCAACCTGTAAGTACAGTTCAAAACATTACTACTTAATAGGAAATACCAACCACCAGAACTGTTTATAACCTATATTCACAGCGACAAAAATGTAAATTAAACAGCAAACATATGTACATATTCCAGGCCACTGATGATGTGTTGCAGAAAATAAAGGCGAAACGCCTATGGCACTAAAATTGTGTTTTATTCAGTTGCTGTCAGACGGTCCATAAATAAAAATTTGCACCCAAATTGCGTGAAAATGTAATCACATGTCAGTTCTAGTATAATGTATTTGTCCAATGAATACCCGTTTATCATCTGAATTTCTTCTTGGTGTAGCAATGTTTTAATGGCCAGAAGTATACTTTCTTGCAGCGGCCTCGACAGATTATCGCGAGCTGGTCGACTCGCTCAGTTTTCACCTGTCGCAGCGTATTCTCGCGAACGGGCTCGCACCAGTGGCTCTGGCGCGTCGAGTCCTCCCCCCCTCTCCTCCCCCCCTCTGCTCGTCAGAGACGAGAGCCCGGCTGCAGCTGAGAGAGCGGCCGCTTCGGCCCTTCACCCGACCCGCCGCCTCCTCTGTATTCGCGCCAATCGATCAAAAGCAGTCGGCGTCGGCGGCAGAGAGCAAACGGAGCGAGGTCACGCGGCCCAGGTGAACCAGTTTCGTACCCCCGTCGCGCGCTCTGCCTCACTCGGGACGACGAACGCACGCGCCGACTCTCTCTCTGCTGCATAAATCACCGCCTGCCAGCGAGCGAGTGCTCCGCTGCCTTCTTACCTGGCGTCTGGATTCGCAGCACACATTAAGGCAGCGACCACTGTCGGAAAGCAAGCTGCACACTTTCTCTGAGCAACTTCAGTGCTGTGTACACGCAGACACTATCATACACTTCTTTTTTGTTTTACAAGCCACGTCTACAAATTACGAATACTAAGTTAATTATAAATTGAAAAGGCAGTATACACTGAGGTGACCGAACGAGGTGTAGCCGATAAGATTTATCTCCCAAGAGCAAAAACGAACTCTGTGACGTGGATCAGCGGCCTCGCTGTTCACAACCTATTCGGTAATGGCGAAAAGACAGTACCCGATTTTTGGTATTACCTCAACGAACGACATTGTGCGATCGTCAAGAACCCTAAATATAGGCAATATTTTTCTAATTTTCTTTGGAGCGCATTCCATAATCCGCCTCGCAGTTGGATTATCGATGATATGAGAAGATAACCATAACACCTCTTCCCAGTTCCTTTTTTTTTATGACATTGAACAAACAACGGAAACAACACAGCAACGAGACGACAGTCATCGAAACATTCGCAGCGGGCTGTAGTATGGAGCATCCTTTGTCGTAACGGGACGACTTCCTACTATTCTATTTATGTAGCCGAAGAGGAACGGCCTTCCCTTAATCCATTTGTAAAAAAAAAAAAAAAAAAAAAAAAAAGTGGCGCAGTGGACCCGCATTCCGGAGGACGACGGTTCGAACCCGCGTCCAACCATCCTGATTTTAATTTTCCGTGGCTCCCTAAACCGCTTCAGGCAAATGCCGGGATGGTTCCTTTCAAAGAGCACGGCCGACTTCCACCCCTAATGTGGTGGGACCGATGACCTCGCTGTTTCGACTCCTGCCCCCAAAATCAATCAACCAACCACTGACGTGACAAAAGTCATGGGTTACCTCCTAATACCGTGCCGGAGCTCCTTTTGCCCGGCGTAGTGCAGCAGCTGTACGAGGCGTGAACTCAACAAGTCGTTGGAAGTGCTGAGGCGTAGCGCCGTATACCGATCCTACCTTTGGAGGCGGTTAAGTGGGAGATGTGTCTCAGAGCTGGACAGTGACAGATGGTGACGCAAGACTGGACGCGCACGTAGTTTATGTATCAGCCGATAGAGGACAATATTGGATAGGGGGACTGTGATTTTGGTTTCGATTGTGCCCACTAGAGTGCACTAAAGTAATTGAATGGTTCAAATGGCTCTGAGCACTATGGGACTCAACATCTGTGGTCATAAGTCCCCTAGAACTTAGAACTACTTTAACCTAAGGACATCACACACATCCATTCCCGAGGCAGCATTCGAACCTGCGACCGTAGCAGTCTCGCGGTTCCTGACTGAGCGCCTAGAACCGATAGACCACCGCGGCCGGCAGTAGTTGAATGTTTTTCATAAACTGTTGTAGTATTTCATAAAGTGTTATTATGTCTTTTTGTATGTGTAAAATATTATAAATGTGTTTTAGCAGTATGAATGATGCGTGGGTGCGGTTTAAGGTTAATATGAAGATAATTGTTTAACGAATTATGTAGTGGGATTTAGTGTGGGGACATTTCGAAGAGGTATGGATGTGGACAAAGGGGATTTTTATGGAATAGATGTGTAAAGTAAGTTTATGGTAAAGGGAAAGTTAATTCAGGTATAAATAACAATAGTAAATAACTTTATGCATAAACAGAACTTCAGCATACTTAATAATTACGTCGGTAAAAAGTACAGTCGTTCGGTTTACTGTTTTGCGATTGGTTATTGATGAAAAGCGCGGACTGATGCGGGTGAATGTTGTTTTGCTATGGGCTGTTGAGTAAACTGACCAACGGTAAAGCAATATTCTTCGCGCGCCTTTCTCTGCTGGTAGAGAAGACTTAGAGTATTTTAGAGAGGAGTCGGAGCCTAGCCATGAAACAGTTCGGACGTGTGTAGTAGTAGTTCCGATGGAAATGATAAGTTGCCGGATCCAGCAGTGTTTCATACATCAAAAGTGTTGGAAAGTGACGGCATAATTATTCCGATGTGCGTGTAGAAATTTCGGAATTTTTAACTGAATTTTGTGATAAGAAAAGACAAAAATTCCGCATGGCGTATTGAGCAGGTCGGTGGTTAAAAACTGTGACTGCATTAGGTACCGACAGACTTAATATTTGGCGAGCATTCGCAACCAAAAACAATACGTATTTTTGTAGCTATTACGTTATCGGGAAATGCAACACCATAAACTTGCTAACGTGAGTGAAAGGGATTGTGAGTGACTGCGTTAAGAGTAGCACGGGCTTGGCAGTGATACTTGTTCACCTAAGTTTCAAAATATATTAATTAAGGAAAAAATTTCCAACCTTTCATTTCATGTGAAAACTGTCTAGCGAAACGTAGATTAGTGACTTTAATTGCATCCTGTTTCACGTCGAAGTACAGTAGGTTTCGCTCGGCTTCCCTACTGATGGTATGCTGAGACAATGTTCACAGGTAGGTGCAGGTCCGTCGTAAAGGGACGGAAAAGAACCGCGTCTCCGCAGTGCCTTGCAAAAATGTTAAACCATGCTGCCTCTATGGCCGTCCATAACTGCGAAAGTGTTGCCAGTGCATGATTTTGTGCCCGAACTAACCTTTCCATTACGTAACACAAATGTTGGATGGGATTCATGTAGGGCGATGTGGGTGGCCAAATAATTCGCTCGAATTGTCCGGAATGTACTCCAAACCAGTCACGAATAATTGTGGCCTGGTAACAAGGGGTATTGTTATCCATAAAAGTTCCATCGTTGTTTGGTAACATGATGTCCATGAAGTCAATAATCAGCGCAGTTCAATCAGAGGACCCAGTCCTTTACATTCAAACACAGCCGACACTCTTATAGACCCGCCACCTGCTTACTCTGTGCCTTATTAACAACGTGGGCTTCGTGGGGTCTGCGCCATTCTCGAACACTACCATCAGCTCTTACCAACTGAAAAAATGGCTCAAATGGCTCTGAGCACTATGGGACTCAACTGCTGAGGTTATTAGTCCCCTAGAACTTAGAACTAGTTAAACCTAACTAACCTAAGGACATCACAAACATCCATGCCCGAGGCAGGATTCGAACCTGCGACCGTAGCGGTCTTGCGGTTCCAGACTGCAGCGCCTTTAACCGCACGGCCACTTCGGCCGGCCTCTTACCAACTGAAATCGGCGCTCATCTGACCAGACCAAAGCTCTCCAGTCCAGTATCACAAAGACGTTTTGCATGCGAACAGAACCGGCAGTGTGTGAGGGGCTCCCCGTGTCATTTGGAGGCACTGAATTAACTAAGTAATTAACCATCAACATACACTGCTGGCCGCCGTAAATGCAACACCAAGAAAGACAAGAGGTAGCACAGCAAGATTTATTTTGTAGATAACATGTTGACCAAGTATCAAATGATTACGTTTACAGACGTCTGTGACATGTGGTTCCTGCCAGAATCAGTAGGCAGAGTAGCCGCCATTGTTGGAGATCACCGCTGCCACACGTCTCGGCATTGAGTCAAAGAGACGTTGGATGTGTTCCTGGGGTACAGAAGCCCAAGCAGCTTCCACACGTTGCCAAAGATCATCTCGTGTGGCAGCTGGGAATGTAATATGGGTCACTCGTTGAGCAACCATGGACCACATGTTTTCTATCGGCGAAAGATCCGGAGAGCGAGCCGGTCAGGGAAGCAATTCAATCTGGTTATTGACGAAGAACCTCTGGACAATGCGTGCCACGTGTGGTCGCGCATTATCCTGTTGAAATATGGCTGTGGCCGAGCCCTGAAGGTAAGGAAGGACAACTGGCTCCAGCACCTCGGATATGTAGCGCCGGCTATTTAAAGTACCGACAATGCGTACTAGAGGCGTGCGAGAGTAATATCCAATACCGCCCCATACCATAATACCCGGTGCAAGACCAGTGTGGCGGTGCATAATGCAGCTGTCCAGCATCCTCTCTCCACGGTGTCTCCACACTCGAATCCGACCATCGTGGTGCTGCAGACAGAAGCGTGCCTCGTCAGTAAAGACAACGTCATTCCATTCTGCCGTCCACATCCGTCTGTCATCACACCACTGGCGACGGAGACGTCTGTGGTTCTGCGTCAATGGTAGACGAAGCAATGCACGTCTTGCGGACAGACCACTCTGCTGTAAACGGCGTCGAATGGTACGCGCAGACACTGGATGATGCGTTACAGACGCAATGTGCTGTGCTATGGTTCGGGATGTCACTGAGCGATCCGTCACTGCCATGCGCACAATTTGCCTATCAGCACGTGCAGTGGTGCACCGAGGTGAATGCGATCGACCACGTCGGTCCGTCGTACCCTCCTGCATCCGACGGTCACATATCCGCATTACAGTTGTTTGGTTTCGTCCAACACGACTAGCGATTTCTCTGTATGATAATCCACAATCTCGGTAAGCCACTATCCTTCCTCTGTCGAACTCGGATACTTGATCAAAAGATGTTCGCTGTTGTCTACGAGGCATAACTGATCGTCTTGTGAAACAACCACAAGGTAAACACACGTGCCGAACGTACACTCGTCGAAATCGCCAACCCTTAAATGGCGCTATGAGGTGGCGCCACAGGCGCGCGTGATGTGCGTCTGCGCTGAAATTCCAATCAGTTGCATATCTCATCGCTACAAACCCATGGTGTAAATTTCACTTGATTCGGATGCTTCCTTCCGGGTGTTGCATTTACGGTGGCCAGCAGTGTAGTTTAAAATTATATTACTTTGCATCACAAAGCACGTCGTAATTCTGATTTAGGGCTTTTTTGCCGCCACGGGATTGATGTCATAAGCCACCGGAATAAAAACATCAGCTTCAGTTGAAATTTGGGTTGGCGTAGCAGGAAGGACGATTATGGGTTAACTTCTGTCAGCATCGACGTCATTACAGACTGAGAATGTTTCAAGGATGGGGAAGGAAGTCGGCAGTTGCCTTTCAACGGAATCATCCCGTCATCTGCCTGGCACGATTTAGGGAAGTGACGGAAAACCTAAATCTGGATGAGAGACCCGCGTATTTGAACCGCCGTCCTCCAGAAAGCTTATTAACAAACTCTTTGACAACCACAGATGTGCGTAAGTTTTCAAGACGGCGCTTTATTGTTTTTGCGTAAGCCGCGAGACTGATGGGTGGAGTTAGTACTGCTTTCATTTTGGAACCTAAATAAGTAAATATTACGCATAGTTTTCGATCATTATTTATGAAGTTAAGAAACACCTCAATCGACATATCAAGCTGTGGACACGTAAACCTCCACAACAAACGGCCACAAGATCAGTATATCCACTGGAGTTGTGGATTTGGTGTAGGGATTCGTATTGTCTCTTTCACTACCAATTTTTTTTTTCGGAGTAAGAGACATTAATGCGTCGTTATTTTAATTACTGTCGTAGTCAGAATAGACAAGGTGACAAAAATATTTCCCGCTATTTGGTTTTTCAACTTTGGGAGGGAAAGAACACACACGGTTATTCGGGAGTGCATGCAGGGTTTCAAAATACGATTGCGCAAAAACTGCAAAACTTAAAGACAATAGACACACATCAATTGATATTGGGTTTATGACGCGGCCAACTTTAACATGTGCGTGGAGTTCATTGATACGAACTGTCCAGGAAGATGAGAGAGCAGCCCGCTTTGCAGATCTGTTGATCGGGTTGCCTATAAGCAGAACCTACAGGCGCAAGTGGTTATTTTAAGAACACTGTAAACCATTAGCACGCTTCCGGCTGCCAGGCGGACGTTGATACATAGCAATAACATACAACAAATATCTACTGGTTCTCTGATAACCTATCGTGGGACATACTCGTTGCAATGGTTGTGAAAGGGAGCACAGAACAAGAACCATTCACTAATCAAATTTCGTTTAACTTCCTTCCCTGGTTTTAAGTGGTTACATTTTTCACAGTGAATATGCTCTGAGAGTGCTCAAGTCAGGTATCTCGAGAAACCTGCTCACGGTCTCTCGAAGTAGTCGCAATAATGAACGACAAACCATTCTCAGTCCACGAGGTAGCGAAATCGTTATCAGATTGTGGCCTTATCAGGGAGGAGTGGTGTACAAATAAACGTCCACCTATCCAGATTTGGGTTTTCCAAACTGTCGCGAAATCGGTTGAGGTTAATGGTTCCTTCGCTGTCTCGTCCGGGCTTGTAGTAACCTCGTAACTGACCGGACGTCAAAACCTGCATTTCCTTCGTCGGCGCTCTGCAGACACGTGAGCGACTTTTGCCAGGGCTACGTGCCGACGCTGCTAGCAGGCAGTGAGTGCCTGGTATGTGTTGTGCGGTATGAGCTGTGTCGAGGTTGTCGGGTGACCTACATTCGCACCAAGGACGCTCGCCTGCCGGGACTTAACGCACACACGCCCAGCGGGCCGATGGCTTCCCACGTGGTCCAGGTCGCGTGTGCTCCACGCATGTCACAGCGCTGCGCTACCAGCATTCACCAGCCACTGCATGCTGCGACATACGTTACGGTAACACTGAGGGGTGTTCCTATCACATTAACAGATACGTTCAGGGCCACATCGGTAAAAATTTTACTGCCTGAGTAGAAAAAAATACTCTGCTGATCATTAGAACTGCACCGCCAAAAAGGATAGGAATTATCATAGTTTTGCTGTATACAGGGTGGTCCATTGATAACGACCCGGCCACATATCCCACGAAATAAGCATCAAACGAAAAAACTACGAAAATCGAGACTCGTCTAGCTTGAAGGGGGAAACCAGATGGCGCTATGGTTGGCCCGCTAGATGGCGCTGCCATAGGTCAAACGGATATCAACTGCGTTTTTTTAAAATAGGAACCCCCATTTTTTATTACATATTCGTGTAGTACGTAAAGAAATATGAATGTTTTAGTTGGACCACTTTTTTCGGTTTGTGATAGATGGCGCTGTAATACTCACAAACGTATAAGTACGTGGTATCACGTGACATTCCGCCAGTGCGGATGGTATTTGCTTCGTGATACATTACCCGTGTTAAAATAGACCGTTTACCAATTGCGGGAAAGGTCGATATCGTGTTGATTCATGGCTATTGTGATCAAAATGCCCAACGGGCGTGTGCTATGTATGCTGCTCGGTATCCTGGACGACATCATCAAAGTGTCCGGACCGTTCGCCGGATAGTTACGTTATTTAAGGGAACAGGAAGTGTTCAGCCACATGTGAAACGTCAACCACGACAAATGATGATGCCCAGGCAGGTGTTTTAGCTGCTGTCGCGGCTAATCCGCACATCAGTAGCAGACAAATTGCGCGAGAATCGGGAATCTCAAAAACGTCGGTGTCGAGAATGTTACATCAACATCGATTGCACCCGTACCATGTTTCTATGCAGCAAGAATTGCATGGCGACGACTTTGAACGTCGTGTACAGTTCTGCCACTGGGCACAAGAGAACTTACGGGACGATGACAGATTTTTTGCACGCGTTCTATTTAGCGACGAAGCGTCATTCAGCAACAGCGGTAACGTAAACCGGCCTAATGCACTATTGGGCAACGGAAATTCCACGATGGCTGCGCCAAGTAGAACATCAGCGACCTTGGGGGGTTAATGTATGGTGCGGCATTATGGGAGGAAGGATAATTGGCCCCCATTTTATCGATGGCAATCTAAATGGTGCAATGTATGCTGATTTCTTACGTAATGTTCTACCGATGTTACTACAAGATGTTTCACTGCATGACAAAATGGCGATGTACTTCCAACATGATGAATGTCTGGCACATAGCTCGCGTGCGGTTGAAGCGGTATTGAATAGCATATTTCATGACAGGTGGATTGGTCGTCGAAGCACCATACCGTGGCCCGCACGTTCACCGCATCTGACGTCCCCGGATTTCTTTCTGTGGGGAAAGTTGAAGGATATTTGCCATCGTGATCCACCGACAACGCCTGGCAACATGCATCAGCGCATTGTCAAAGCTGTTGCGAACATTACGGAAGGCGAACTACTCGCTGTTGAGAGGAATGTCGTTACACGTATTGCCAAATGCATTGAGGTTGACGGATATCATTTTGAGCATTTATTGCATTAATGTCGTATTTACAGGTAATCACGCTGTAACAGCATGCGCTCTCAGAAATGATAAGTACAGAAAGGTACATGTATCACATTGGAACAACCGAAATAAAATGTTCAAACGTACCTAAGTTCTGTATTTTAATTTAAAAAAACCTAGCTGTTACCAGCTGTTCGTCTAAAATTTGTGACTATTACAGCGCCATCTATCACAAAGCGAAAAAGGTAGTCCAACTAAAACATTCGTATTTCTTTACGGACTACACGAATATTTAATAAAAAATGGGGGTTCCTATTTTAAAAAAACGCCGTTGGTACCCGCTTGACCTATGGCAGCGCCGTCTAGCGGACCAAACATAGCGCTATCTGGTTTCCTCCTTCAAGCTAGACAAGTTTCGTTCTTTGTAGTTTTTTCGTTTGACGCTTATTTCGTGAGATATTTGGCCCGGTCACGATCAATGGATCACCCTGTATACATGTGCAAGATAGAAGGAAAGGTACGTGATTAAATTTGTAAGTTGTTTGGAAGATTACCGCACACGTAATTTAGTAGAAAGTGCTGCCACATACCACATCAACACCGGCTCTAATCCGCTTCCGAATCCAGTCGCACTGAGCTTCGTTTCTGTCTACTTTGGTAATGATGTATCATTGTGAAAACTTACACCTTGTTTCTTAGCTCATAATAACTATGAGTGCCCCTACACATGGCTGGGCAGATTAGTCAAAGGTTCGAATGAAGACACGACATATCACTTCCAATAGGACCATGCCTAATAAAGACTGTGGCGCCCAACCAACATTCCGATTAAGGAAACGTTTCCTTCTTTATAGCAGTTGAAGAAGAAGAAGGAGGAGGAGAACGAGGAGATCAGCAGAAAGACTCACAATTACGGAACTTCTTCTTTTTTTTGTCCTTCTTCTTATTTAAGTACTAAAAAAAGAAAGTGTACTAAATCGGGGCGTTAGTTCGAAGACTGCAGTGTTGCATGAGGCATGCTCCTATTGGAGTTGGTACGACCTTACCTTCATTGCATCTTTCATCTGATTTACTTAGCCGAGTATCTCGGGACATAGTTATTATGGACTACGAAACACGGTGAAACGTTTCACAGTAAATCATTACCAAAGGAGAAAGAATCGTTAAGTCAAAGAATGAATCAGGTGATTGACCATGCAGCGAACCAGAGAGCTATGGAATTGTAGTTGTACACTCACCCACCAAGTAACTTTTAATAATGATTGACAGAGCACTGAAAGACCTGAGTCGAAACAAGGCCCCCGGAGTAGACAACATTCCATTGGAACTACTGACGGCCTTGGGAGAGCCAGTCCTGACAAAACTCTACCATCTGGTGAGCAAGATGTATGAAACAGGCGAAGTACCCTCAGACTTCAAGAAGAATATAATAATTCCAATCCCAAAGAAAGCAGGTGTTGACAGATGTGAGAATTACCGAACAATCAGTTTAATAAGCCACAGTTGCAAAATACTAACACGAATTCTTTACAGACGAATGGAAAAACTAGTAGAAGCCGACCTCGGGGAAGATCAGTTTGGATTCCGTAGAAATACTGGAACACGTGAGGCAATACTGACCTTACGACTTATCTTAGAAGAAAGATTAAGGAAAGGCAAACCTACGTTTCTAGCATTTGTAGACTTAGAGAAAGCTTTTGACGATTTTGACTGGAATACTCTCTTTCAAATTCTAAAGGTGGCAGGGGTAAAATACAGGGAGCGAAAGGCTATTTACAATTTGTACAGAAACCAGATGGCAGTTATAAGAGTCGAGGGACATGAAAGGGAAGCAGTGGTTGGGAAGGGAGTAAGACAGGGTTGTAGCCTCTTCCCGATGTTATTCAATCTGTATATTGAGCAAGCAGTAAAGGAAACAAAAGAAAAATTCGGAGTAGGTATTAAAATCCATGGAGAAGAAATAAAAACTTTGAGGTTCGCCGATGACATTGTAATTCTGTCAGAGACAGCAAAGGACTTGGAAGAGCAGTTGAACGGAATGGATGGTGTCTTGAAGGGAGGATATAAGATGAACATCAACAAAAGCAAAACGAGGATAATGGAATGTAGTCGAATTAAGTCGGGTGATGTTGAGGGTATTAGATTAGGAAATGATACACTTAAAGTAGTAAAGGAGTTTTGCTATTTGGGGAGCAAAATAACTGATGATGGTCGAAGTAGAGAGGATATAAAATGTAGACTGGCAATGGCAAGGAAATCGTTTCTGAAGAAGAGAAATTTGTTAACATCGACTATAGATTTAAGTGTCAGGAAGTCTTTTCTGAAAGTATTTGTATGGAGTGTAGCCATGTATGTAAGTGAAACATGGACGATAAATAGTTTGGACAAGAAGAGAATAGAAGCTTTCGAAATGTGGTGCTACAGAAGAATGCTGAAGATTAGATGGGTAGATCACATAACTAATGAGGAGGTACTGAATAGGATTGGGGAGAAGAGGAGTTTGTGGCACAACTTGACCAGAAGAAGGGATCGGTTGGTAGGACATGTTTTGAGGCATCAAGGGATCACCAATTTAGTATTGGAGGGCAGTGTGGAGGGTAAAAATCGTAGGGGGAGACCAAGAGATGCATACACTAAGCAGATTCAGAAGGATGTAGGTTGCAGTAGGTACTGGGAGATGAAGAAGCTTGCACAGGATAGAGTAGCATGGAGAGCTGCATCAAACCAGTCTCAGGACTGAAGACCACAACAACAACAACTGTGAAACACATTCTTTTACTGGAGGGTCTCTGGTTTACACATTTTTCGAGGAGGCAGTATGGACCAAAACCAGAAAAAAATTTCCAGTAAATACGGGCTCGTAAGTCTGTATGTTAGGAGTTATGGGTACTTTGTCAGGAAGAGATGTGTTTTGAAGCACTAGGGATGAAGATGTGTTCATAGTTATTAAGATATGCATTTTAGAGCCCATGTTTACTGGAGTCAAATGGTTCAAATGGCTCTGAGCACTATGGGACTTAACATCTATGGTCATCAGTCCCCTAGAACTTAGAACTACTTAAACCTAACTAACCTAAGGACATCACACACATCCATGCCCGAGGCAGGATTCGAACCTGCGATCGTAGCCGTCACGCGGTCCCAGATTTTCTTTTTTGGCCCATACCACCACCTCTGAAAGTTGCCCACCAAATAATGTTAGCAGCAATGGTACCAGTACTGTCACAGGTATCAAAACGATTTTTGATTATAACTGTCGATTCGGTCGTGTCCGAAGCAGGGACAGTTACCTCAATTTGATACGTTTACCGCTAGCCAACGTCCCTATAACATCAATACGAAATCACCTGTATAAGCGGAGTAGGCACGTATCGAGAATCATTCTAGCCATAATACGGGGAAATCTGCTTACTGCACTTTGTTTCCAAAACGGATGCGGAAGATAGCAGCTACAGTCCAGTCTTCAAAAAGCCAGAGCTTAAATTTAAAAAATTAGACATTTCTGCCAATTGGAGAAGTGAATCAGTGATGTATGGCGAATATATTCACGGGAAATAATTACAAAGGCTTATCCTAGTAACAGCAATCTTTAACTGGCCAATAAAATGTAATAGTTGTTAACTGCCAGACGAGCTACACTGCTGGCCACCGTAAATGCAACACCCTGAAGGAAGCATCCGAATCAAGTGAAAATTACATCATGAGTTTGCAGCGATGAGATATGCAACTGATTAGAATTTCAGCACAGACGCACATCACGCGCGCCTGTGGCGCCACCTCATAGCGCCATTTAAGGCTTGACGATTTCGACGAGTGTACGTTCGGCACGTGTGTTTACCTTGTGGTTGTTTCACAAGACGATCAGTTATGCCTCGTAGACAACAGCGAACATCTTTTGATCAAGTATCCGAGTTCGACTGAGGAAGGATAGTGGCTTACCGAGATTGTGGATTATCATACAGAGAAATCGCTAGTCGTGTTGGACAAAACCAAACAACTGTAATGCGGATATGTGACCGTTGGATGCAGGAGGGTACGACGGACCGACGTGGTCGATCGCATTCACCTCGGTGCACCACTGTCGTGCTGATAGGCAAATTGTGCGCATGGAAGTGACGGATCGCTCAGTGACATCCCGAACCATAGCACAGCACATTGCGTCTGTAACGCATCATCCAGTGTCTGCGCGTACCATTCGACGCCGTTTACAGCAGAGTGGTCTTTCCGCAAGACGTCCATTGCTTCGTCTACCATTGACGCAGAACCACAGACGTCTCCGTCGCCAGTGGTGTGATGACAGACGGATGTGGACGGCAGAATGGAATGACGTTGTCTTTACTGACGAGGCACGCTTCTGTCTGCAGCACCACGATGGTCGGATTCGAGTGTGGAGACACCGTGGAGAGAGGATGCTGGACAGCTGCATTATGCACCGCCACCCTGGTCTTGCACCGGGTATTATGGTATGGGGCGGTATTGGATATTACTCTCGCACGCCTCTAGTACGCATTGCCGGTACTTTAAATAGCCGGCGCTACATATCCGAGGTGCTGGAGCCAGTTGTCCTTCCTTACCTTCAGGGCTCGGCCACAGCCATATTTCAACAGGATAATGCGCGACCACACGTGGCACGCATTGTCCAATGGTTCTTCGTCAATAACCAGATTGAATTGCTTCCCTGGCCGGCTCGCTCTCCGGATCTTTCGCCGATAGAAAACATGTGGTCCATGGTTGCTCAACGAGTGACCCAGATTACATCCCCACTGCCACACCAGATGATCTTTGGCAACGTGTGGAAGCTGCTTGGGCTACTGTACCCCAGGAACACATCCAACGTCTCTTTGACTCAATGCCGAGACGTGTGGCAGCTGTGATCTCCAACAATGGCGGCTACTCTGGCTACTGATTCTGTCAGGAACCACATGTCACAGACTTCTGTAAACGTAATCATTTGATACTTGGTCAACATGTTATCTACAAAATAAATCTTGTTGTGCTACCTCTTGTCTTTCTTGGTGTTGCATTTACGGTGGCCAGCAGTGTAGTAACCTCACTAAACTGTCCCCCACTTTTACCTTCGCCTCATGAAGTACAACGTCGACAGCGCATTTAATTGAATAAATCGTATTGTTGCAAATAAAGGTGAGAAAGCCGCCTCGAAAGCCTTACGGCGGTAAAAAGTGTTCCAATTTAGTCGATAAGCGGAGAGATACGCTGCAGTCCCGACAGGCTGGTGTCAATACACCGCAGGCCGTTGTGACCGAGCGGTTCTAGGCGCTTCAATCCGGAACCACGCTGCTGCTACGGTTGCAGGTTCGAATCCTGCCTCGGGCATGGATGTATGTGATGTCCTTAGGTTAGTTAGGTTTAAGTAGTTCTAAGTCTAGGGGACTGATGACCTCAGATGTTAAGTCCCATAGTACTTAGAGCCATTTGAACCATTTCTGAGCCAATACACCCCAACTGCTTTGGGAGTCAATTGTCGTGTCTTGTTAACTGCAGGGGATTTTCCCATTGGCTTAGGCTGGGGAAGTGTTGGGACGGTACTTTCACATCACCCCCTCTTATGTTTGTATCTGGGGTCTGATTGTCGGGGACTTGCTCAAAGCAAAAATACTAATAGCGATGTTACGAAGGTGTTATGTACTCGTCCTCAGTCCGACTCCATCCGCTGCTGCTGACAACATGTGAGAAGATTTCCATGATGGGAGCCCGTCTCTCGTTACTCTCCCTTGCGGCATACTCAATCATTTCCCGTCGGGTTAAGCCGTTCGTAATGTGATGCCTGGGGTTACTAGCTATAGTAGAGCAATGTGCTGTACCTAGATTTTCTGTATAATTGTCTGTGTGTGAACGTCGGTCCGTCCGTCCGTTCGTGTGTGTGTGTGTGTGTGTGTGTGTGTGTGTGTGTGTCTGACGCGCGGACGCTCCATAGCTTCTTTTAATTTCAAAGAAATTACTGAACTCGGTTCTGGTAGGTCAACGATGTACTCATTGATATACACCATAATAAACGTCTTGTGTTTTTCACTGATGACATATTTTTTACAGCGTTCTGTAACGGCGGTAGAGAGGAGTTACGTTATATCTTACGAGACACGGTTACTATTAACAGAATTAATGGACATATACTCTCCTGCAAATAGAAAAAGAAGCACGCATGCCTTGTGGGAGGAATAATTTATTTAATCATCATCACTGCAGGTGAATTAATTTCACTTGCACGATTACATCTTGAAAGAAATCTGTCTTTCTTCACCAGTTACCGTTATAGAATAGACTCCTCGCCCCTGCCATACTGCACACTGAAATAAGCGGTTCCGGGTAATTACGGTCTGGCACTTGAAGATGAGTAAATGTCGAGGCTGGTCGCCGGTTTGCGTGCTGCTGTCAAGATTATTATCTATGGAAAGTGTTTGAAGAACTGAGAAACCACAAGTAGGTGACAAAGAATTTGACATCAGCTCGTCATCACAGAACTAGAAGTCGGAAGCTTGTCGTCTCTGTAAAGCAGGATGGACGAGGTTCTGTGGAAAACTGACGACAGATTACGATTATAATGCTGGTGCAAGTGTAAGTGTTGCGAAGCACACAGTTTAGTGCATTTTTGAACATGGGGCCCTACATGCTACTATGCTGACCCAATGACGTCATCAATTACGACTGCAGTGACCACAGAGTCATGAAAATCGAAACGTGTTGCCTGGCTGGATGTTACACCATGTAGATGGTTGTGTCTGTGTAGGTCGTCCAAAGGGATAATGTGGTGGGCTTCCGTCGGTTCTTTCTTGACAGCAACTGTAGGCGTCATGACAGCTGTTGACCACGTGATTACAGTGGACCATCTGCATGCCTTCATGCTTATTGTGTTTCCCGTGAGTGACGGCCTCTTCTAACAGGATAACTGGTCTGAGGCGGATTATGTCTTCGCCACCAAAGTGGCCCCTCCGTCACGACCACAGCCAAATAAGCAGCCAGAGCCCGCAAGAAATTGCCAACGAAGGAACAGTTACGCTCCACAGGAAATCACTAGCGTCTCCTGTCCCGCCAGCAATGATGCTCCGTCCAACAGCAGAAAGAGGTCCAGAAGTGCTGCACGGCGAGTTCATCCACCTGTTGCAAACACACTGACGACAATGCTCCTCGACATCGACCGGAAGATACAACAACTTCCACAAAAAATCACTGGTGCAGGCAGCAGTGCGTCATCTGTCAACAACAGCAACCTCATCGCAGCTGCTAACAACAGAGGATTAGTGTGCTGCATGTGGAATGCCAAAGGCCTTACTTCGAGACGAGTCTCATCAGTTCCTCCAAGACGAGGCCATTGACTTCTGCATGGTGACGAAACTCACCTAAAGGCGGGTGTGGGCGTCCGTACTGCCAACTAAAACTTCTATCGTAAGGACAGACCGACAGCGTGCCACCATCAACTGCCGCCTTTTCAGATGGTGGAAGCTGCTAGGGTAGCTGTTGATACGATCCAATAGCTGTTGATACGATCCACGATGTGATCAACTTCATCACTGCCCACCGCCCAGCCAGAGGAACTCTTGAACCTGCAGACTTAACCGCTTTGCTCTCTCTCTCTCTCCTTGGCAGGATCATCCTCGGGTGAAATTTTAGTGCCAAGTACACTACTTGTCACTATAGAGTTTTCAACACGAGTGGAAGATGGTTGTGGTCGAGCAACACAACGCAGTCACCGTTGGACCACATGTGCAGGCCATGTTCCCAACAGCCCGACGTTCTGGATCTCGCCACCTGCAAGGAGCTGCCTCATGCGGAGTTGGGGTGGGGTTGTTTGGGGGAGGAGACCAAACAAGTCACAGTTTGGATTTCTGAATGGTTCTGATATAGAGAAAGCTATTTACACTTACAGTCAGAACGTACTTGATTCATTAGATAATAAATTACAGGCTACTGGCATTTTCTGTGACCTGTCAAAAACCTTGGACTGTGCGAACCAAAGCATTCTCCTAAGTAAATTAGAGTATTATGGTGTCACGGCAATGCTGCGAAGTGGTTTGAGTATTATCTATCTAACAGGAAACAAAGGGTATCGTTGCGAAATACCTGTTCAGTAAGTAGTCAGTCTTAATCTGACTGGGAATTAATTACATGTGGTGTTCCTCAAGGTTCCATTCTGGTCCATTGCGTTTTTTTTTTTTTTTTTTTTTTTTGTATATTAATGACCTCTCGTCTGTTAGATTGCCAGATGCTATTTTGTTTGCAGATGATACGAACATTGCAATAAGTAGCAAGTCAAGAACAGATTTAGGAATAGCTGCTAATCAAATTTTCACTGACATTAATAAGTGGTTTAAAGCTAATTCTTTGTCATTAAACTTTGAGAAGACCCACTACATGCAGTTCAGAACCTGTAAGAGATTTCCTTCGAGCATGAGTATAACGTACGAAGACATGCAAATAGAAGAGGTTGACAGTGTTAAGTATCTGGGATTACAACTCGATAATAAATTCAGTTGGGAAGGGCATGCCACAGAATTGATGAAGTGCCCAAACAAGTGTGTATTTGCTGTGAGAATGTTGTCAGATGTAGGAGATATAAATATAAAAAAACTTACATGCTTTGCTTACTTTCATTCTATTATGTCGTATGCGATCAAATTCTGGGGCAACTCATCAAACCGAGCAAAAGTTTTCAGGGTGCAAAAGCTTGTGATAAGAATAATTTGTCGTGTAAATTCAAGAACGTCTTGTAGAAAACTGTTCAAGGAACTTTGTATTCTAATCACTGCTTCTCAGTATATTTATTCCTTAGTGAAATTTGTTGCAAGTAATACATCTCTATTTCCAGCCAACAGCTCAGTACACAGTATCAATACTAGGAATAAGAAGACTCTACATAAAGGCCTAAAATCACTTACCTTGGTCCAAAAAGAGGTCAAATATTCAGGAACACACATTTTTAATAAATTTCCAGCAACCATTAAAAACCTGGTTTCAGATAAAGCACGGTTTAAACAGAGTTTGAAAGACTTTTTGATAGGCAACTCCTTCTACTCCATAGATGAATATCTTAACAGAGACTGTTAAGTCAACTTAAGTAGAAATATCTGTTAGATTTCAGTTTTGACAACACTTCGTCACAACAGTCAAGATTAGGTATTTTGAGTATGATAAACTTATTAATAGTGGATAACAGTGTTTCATTCTGACAGTGTGTTAATTGTGTACATATTAGCTGTCCCCGTTTACTGCATTGTATTAGCTTATTTTCGACTATCTCCTGACAAATGATCAGGGTAGGAAGTATTATATTCAAATGTTTTATGCTTCTATGTGATACTTTCTGACGTGTTCCACGCCCACGAGAATCATCTCATTGTTTGGGTCTATGGAACGAAAACTGAATCTAATCTCTAATCTAACCTCAACGAGGCCATCGGTCTCATCGGATTAAGGAAGGACGGGGGACGCTGAAGGAAGTCGGCCGTGCCCTTTCAAAGGAACCATCCCGGCATTTTCCTGGAGTGATTTAGGGAAGTCACGCAAAACCGAAATCAGGGATGGCCGGACGCGGGATTGAACCGACGTCCTCCCGAATGCGAGTCCAGTGTGCCTCATGCGAAGTCAGCGCCTAACAGAGTTGTCCTGTCATCAGACCACGTTCTTGTTGTGTTCGAAATTGACGTCAGCACCACTACGACATCTCGGCATTGGTAGTCAAGGCATCGACTGGCATGTGAACCGTCAACAACTAACGGACTCTCTGTAACGAATGGCAGACCAGGAGGTGCTGCTTGAAGACGCAGCACTGCTCCACAGCTCAACAGATGTTTCACTAGCGGTCACCAAAATGTCACCTGGAGGAGGAAAAGCAGTCTTTGGGCAGATCGCGGCTGCTATTATAAAACATGTCAGTTGTTGTCAACTCTCGCTCTCGACGTTGCACACGAATGTAGCCATTCTAGCCATTCATCTCTGCTCCACTTAAATACACTCCTGGAAATGGAAAAAAGAACACATTGACACCGGTGTGTCAGACCCACCATACTTGCTCCGGACACTGCGAGAGGGCTGTACAGGCAATGATCACACGCACGGCACAGCGGACACACCAGGAACCGCGGTGTTGGCCGTCGAATGGCGCTAGCTGCGCAGCATTTGTGCACCGCCGCCGTCAGTGTCAACCAGTTTGCCGTGGCATACGGAGCTCCATCGCAGTCTTTAACACTGGTAGCATGCCGCGACAGCGTGGACGTGAACCGTATGTGCAGTTGACGGACTTTGAGCGAGGGCGTATAGTGGGCATGCGGGAGGCCGGGTGGACGTACCGCCGAATTGCTCAACACGTGGGGCGTGAGGTCTCCACAGTACATCGATGTTGTCGCCAGTAGTCGGCGGAAGGTGCACGTGCCCGTCGACCTGGGACCGGACCGCAGCGACGCACGGATGCACGCCAAGACCGTAGGATCCTACGCAGTGCCGTAGGGGACCGCACCGCCACTTCCCAGCAAATTAGGGACACTGTTGCTCCTGGGGTATCGGCGAGGACCATTCGCAACCGTCTCCATGAAGCTGGGCTACGGTCCCGCACACCGTTAGGCCGTCTTCCGCTCACGCCCCAACATCGTGCAGCCCGCCTCCAGTGGTGTCGCGACAGGCGTGAATGGAGGGACGAATGGAGACGTGTCGTCTTCAGCGATGAGAGTCGCTTCTGCCTTGGTGCCAATGATGGTCGTATGCGTGTTTGGCGCCGTGCAGGTGAGCGCCACAATCAGGACTTCATACGACCGAGGCACACAGGGCCAACACCCGGCATCATGGTGTGGGGAGCGATCTCCTACACTGGCCGTACACCACTGGCGATCGTCGAGGGGACACTGAATAGTGCACGGTACATCCAAACCGTCATCGAACCCATCGTTCTACCATTCCTAGACCGGCAAGGGAACTTGCTGTTCCAACAGGACAATGCACGTCCGCATGTATCCCGTGCCACCCAACGTGCTCTAGAAGGTGTAAGTCAACTACCCTGGCCAGCAAGATCTCCGGATCTGTCCCCCATTGAGCATGTTTGGGACTGGATGAAGCGTCGTCTCACGCGGTCTGCACGTCCAGCACGAACGCTGGTCCAACTGAGGCGCCAGGTGGAAATGGCATGGCAAGCCATTCCACAGGACTACATCCAGCATCTCTACGATCGTCTCCATGGGAGAATAGCAGCCTGCATTTGTTGCGAAAGGTGGATATACACTGTACTAGTGCCGACATTGTGCATGCTCTGTTGCCTGTGTCTATGTGCCTGTGGTTCTGTCAGTGTGATCATGTGATGTATCTGACCCCAGGAATGTGTCAATAAAGTTTCCCCTTCCTGGGACAATGAATTCACGGTGTTCTTATTTCAATTTCCAGGAGTGTATTTTCCTTAGTGCGTCACGTACCTGCAACTGCAGCACACGGTATTCAATCTTGCGATGGGCAGTGGACTTATTTTGGCTCGTCAATGTAAGTTAACACGTTATTTACACCGGGACGAAATCCTCAGCTCTGTAGACTGGTTCGTGGTTCACGATGCACAGTCCTAGTTGCACGTTGTCTATCTAACGACTTCCTCGAGCAACAAAAAGTTGATTCTCAGTATTTAATATAATCATTGAATGAATATCAAAATTTATTCTTTATGAGGTATAATCATACGTTAATGATTTAACACAGTTAGACTATTATTACAGCTAGAAGATGTGTATATAACGTGTAGCTAAATTCCCTTTACAGACTTTGAGGACAGGTTTCGAAGAAAAACAAGGAAAAACAATGTCCAGTAATCATGGGTTCTAAAATGCACACATTAAAAGGTATTAGCACTTGTACATCTTCGACGCCGTGTAACACATCATTTCTACTACCCGCTCTTTGCTTTGTGTATCTTGGGAGGAGGTGGTATGGATCAAAAAAAGAAAAAAATTACAGGAAACATGGGCTCTGAAATGCTTACTATGAGAGCTATGAGCACTTGCTCATCTCTTCTACTGTGAAACAAACTTCGCCTATTGAAAAACAACGGAAAATTTCTAGTATACACGGTCTCTAAAGTACGTACGTTAACAGCTAAGTGTACATTCTCATCCCTGCTAAGGAGAAACGCAGTTCGTCTATTCAACAAGTGCCCATAGCTCTTAAGGCATGCAATTTAGAGCTCATTTTAGTAGACTTTTTTTCTTGTTTTCGTATAAGGAACCTGACCTCAAAGTGTGTATGTCCTGAGGCATCTAATCCACTGTACACATATACGCAGATTTTATTCAACCAGTATGTGCAAATCACAGCACTTAGTACCTGCAACGAACTTTACACATAATTTCAAATCCTTAAGAATTTCTTTTCTCATTGACACCCCTATCAAAACAATGAAAGAAAAATAACCAGCTTTGATTCCATAAGAAACCGTTGCGTACAACGGTCTTGTAATTCTGCCTGAGAAAGCAATGCACTTGGAAGATCAACTGAACAGAATGGACAGTGTCCTGAAAGGAGGACATGGGATGAACATCAAGAAGCGCAAAACAAAGCTAATGGAATGCAGTCGAATGAAATAAGGAGATGCTGTGGGAATTAGATTAGGTAATGAGACCCTAAGAGTAGCAGAGTTTTGCTACTTGGTCAGAAAAATAACTGATGATGGCCGAAGTAGGGAGACGCAATGGCCAGAGAAGCGTTGCTGAAGAAGATAAATTTGTAAACATCGAATATTAAGTTACAAGTAATGAAGTCTTTTCTGCTGGTATTCGTCTGGAGTGTAGCCATGTATGGAAGTGAAGCATGAGCGATAAATAGTTTAGGCAAGAAGACAATAGAAGCTTCTGAAATGTGGTGTAACAGAGGAATGCTGAGGATAAGATGGGTAGATCACATAACTAATGAGGAGATAATAAGATTGGGGAGACAACAAATGTGTGGCACAACCTGACTATCAGAAGGGATCGGTTGACAGGACAATTCTGAGACATCAAGGGATCACCAGTTCAGGAAAGTGTGGGGGAGGGGGGAGCAGGGAGACTAAGAGATGAATACAGCAAACAGATTGAGAAGTATGTAGGTCGCAGTAGTTATTCGGAAATCAAGTGACTTGCACAGGGTGGAGTAGCTTGGAGAGCTGCATCAAATCAGTCTTCGGACTGAAAACCACAACAACAACGTGGAGAGGATGTAGTGTGAGGACACTGAACTCTTGTTGGTTTAGCAGACTTTGCAAAAACATGGTTCAAACGGCTCTGAGCACTATGGGACTTAAATTCTAAGGTCATCAGACCCCTAGAACTTAGAACTACTTAAACCTAACTAACCTAAGGACATCACACACATTCATGCCCGAGGCAGGATTCGAACCTGCGACCGTAGCGGTCGCGCTGTTCCAGACTGTAGCGGCTAGAACCGCTCGGCCACCCGGGCCGGCAGACTTTGCACCTCTAGTACTCGGTTACGACGCAGCTTATGTGGGATCACGAGGCTTGGTGCAGCCCACCACAGACCTCCAACCAGGGTAAAATTCACGGCAGTACCGGGAATCCGGCCAGGGTCCCCCGCATGTGAGTCAGCCATGATGATCATTTGGCTACAGAGATGGATGTGTAGAAGATTGAGATAGACAGATATCCAGCGATCACAGGCCCTGCAGACCACCACTGTTTCCACAAACTGCCTCCATTCCTTCCAGTTTTGTGCCCGGTTCCTCTAGGTGTCTTAAATTCCCAGGGCTGCTAGGTCCTTCGCCAGGGCGTCCATCCAGCGCTGCCTTGGTCGTCGAATGGGGCGTTTGGTGTTTGGCTTCCCCTCTATTGCCATCTTCGCCTGTCTTCCATCTGGCATTCGGGCTACAAGGCGCACCCATTGTATTGTTTTGCTCTTTATCTTCTGTAGGATAGTTGGTTGTCGCATCAGACGGTAGATATCCTCGTTTTTCCTCCTCCTCCATTCTCCGTTATCTAAAACTGGTCCCCATATCTTCCTCATTACTCTTCTTTGAAATATGAATAGTTTTTCCCTTTCTCGCTTAGTCATGCTCCATGTTTCTGAGCCGTATATTACTGCTGAGCATATCACTGTGTTGTAGAGTCTCATCTTAGAGTTCACTGAGATCGATTTAGAGCCGAGCGTCTCTCTGAGGGAATGCATGCATTTCGTTCCCACTGCTATTCTTTCCTTGATGTCAATTTCAATGTTGTTGTCCGTGGTAAACCAAGATCCCAAGTATTTGAAGTGGTCTACTCTCTTGAACCTCTTGCCATCTACCTCAAGAAATTCTACCTGCTCTTGTCTTCTTCCTAATTGCACGAACTCTGTTTTGTCTCGATTCACTTTGAGCCCTACCTTCTGTGCATTATTGTCCATTTTCTGGTACATTTCTTTCAACTTGTGCTTTGATTCACTTAACAGTACTATGTCATCTGCATATGCGGAGACAATTGAAGTTACCGTCCATCTCTATTCCAGTCCACTCCTGTTGCCTACACTCTTTTATTACTTTCTCTAAGATGACATTGAACAGAACACATTAGGGAGCATCCCCTTGTCTGAGGCCTGTCTCAGTCTCGAATGTTTCTGATGTGGCTCCTCGGAAACGTACTGCTGCCTTTGACCTTTCCATACAAGCTTGCACCACTCTGACTAGCTTCTCAGCGATTCTGAAGTCCCGCATTGCATTGTGTAGGCCCTTCCTGTGGATGCTGTCATATGCACGTTGAAAATCGACGAACAGGCTGTAGATATCTTTATATGTAGAAGATTTATTATTGCGAAATTGGAGATTCTTCTTGGAACACTCTCTGTACTATGAGAGGTTGTAAGGTGCCAGGACACGGGCACTTACACGTTAGCTTACCAACATTAGTATTAATAATAAAGGCACTGGCAAGGGCATCAGATCATGACTGTATTGAATTATGATAAATACACTCCTGCAAATTGAAATAAGAACACCGTGAATTCATTGTCCCAGGAAGGGGAAACTTTATTGACACATTCCTGGGGTCAGATACATCACATGATCACACTGACAGAACCACAGGCACATAGACACAGGCAACAGAGCATGCACAATGTCGGCACTAGTACAGTGTATATCCACCTTTCGCAGCAATGCAGGCTGCTATTCTCCCATGGAGACGATCGTAGAGATGCTGGATGTAGTCCTGTGGAACGGCTTGCCATGCCATTTCCACCTGGCGCCTCAGTTGGACCAGCGTTCGTGCTGGACGTGCAGACCGCGTGAGACGACGCTTCATCCAGTCCCAAACATGCTCCATGGGGGACAGATCCGGAGATCTTGCTGGCCAGGGTAGTTGACTTACACCTTCTAGAGCACGTTGGGTGGCACGGGATACATGCGGACGTGCAGTGTCCTGTTGGAACAGCAAGTTCCCTTGCCGGTCTAGGAATGGTAGAACGATGGGTTCGATGACGGTTTGGATGTACCGTGCACTATTCAGTGTCCCCTCGACGATCACCAGTGGTGTACGGCCAGTGTAGGAGATCGCTCCCCACACCGTGATGCCGGGTGTTGGCCCTGTGTGCCTCGGTCGTATGCAGTCCTGATTGTGGCGCTCACCTACACGGCGCCAAACACGCATACGACCATCATTGGCACCAAGGCAGAAGCGACTCTCATCGCTGAAGACGACACGTCTCCATTCGTCGCTCCATTCACGCCTGTCGCGACACCACTGGAGGCGGGCTGCACGATGTTGGGGCGTGAGCGGAAGACGGCCTAACGGTGTGCGGGACCGTAGCCCAGCTTCACGGAGACGGTTGCGAATGGTCCTCGCCGATACCCCAGGAGCAACAGTGTCCCTAATTTGCTGGGAAGTGGCGGTGCGGTCCCCTACGGCACTGCGTAGGATCCTACGGTCTTGGCGTGCATCCGTGCGTCGCTGCGGTCCGGTCCCAGGTCGACGGGCACGTGCACCTTCCGCCGACCACTGGCGACAACATCGATGTACTGTGGAGACCTCACGCCCCACGTGTTGAGCAATTCGGCGGTACGTCCACCCGGCCTCCCGCATGCCCACTATACGACCTCGCTCAAAGTCCGTCAACTGCACATACGGTTCACGTCCACGCTGTCGCGGCATGCTACCAGTGTTAAAGACTGCGATGGAGCTCCGTATGCCATGGCAAACTGGCTGACACTGACGGCGGCGGTGCACAAATGCTGCGCAGCTAGCGCCATTCGACGGCCAACACCGCGGTTCCTGGTGTGTCCGCTGTGCCGTGCGTGTGATCATTGCTTGTACAGCCCTCTCGCAGTGTCCGGAGCAAGTATGGTGGGTCTGACACACCGGTGTCAATGTGTTCTTTTTTCCATTTCCAGGAGTGTAGAAGTTATCCATGCGAGGTGACGAGTATTTATCAACGCAGCTGCCGGTAATAGGGCCGCGTAATCACAAATTGTTAATGTTCCATTCTCAGGTGTGTGTGGGTGGACAAAGAGATTCACATTTTTTTTTTGTAAATTTTGTCAGTTGTAGGGAATATCAAATTAAAATGCCAATATTACGATCGAATTATCGACCACATTGTAACTAGCATTTACCCTGTCCCAGTAAGCTTTACATGTAGGGGAAGGCGGGGCAAGATGGGGTAGCTAACTTTAAACCCTTACAAAAGGGTCAAAAATAAACAAATTCAAGTAGGTTTGATTATCATTTGTTTACTTAACCATTGAATTACAATAGCATGCAAAGAAACCTGCAAACGTGTTACATTTAGTTAGAAATATCTCGATTTGAAACATAAACTACCAATTCCCCGTCTCGCCCCATATGCGGGGTAAGATGGGGACCTGGCATGAATTCCTGTAAAGCTTAAATAAGAACTGGAATAACGATGTCATGTGACGACAAGGTTTCCAAACATGGTTCTGCGAATTGTAGACTCAGGTATTACGTTTTATTTAGGCTTTTTACTTTCACATAGTACACAAGTGTGGACAACCTCGTCATCATCACTTTCTATCCCTGCACCAGTGTCATGGGCCCAGCGTCCGCAGCTAATACACCATATCCAGCGTCCTTCAGAGAAGTCATAGCAGTATAAACATTCTTCACTCTCTTCCTCGTTGTCATTCCACCTCTGTTTATTATCCCTTGAGCACGAAGGGGCGGTTAAGACGTCAGTAACGTTCGACACCTTTTCGGTGTCATTATGTCCTTTTGGAGGTATCCCAGGTTTATTAAACGTCTTTGAGAAGAGTTTTCGTTTACATGCAGCACGTTTGGGGACTCCTTTTCGTTTAATTTCTTCAAATAGTTCACTCCTATAAGGAGATTCGGTTAAAACAATGGGTTTTCCACGCCTGTTAGATGGTTTCCTTTTGGTTTTTTTATCCACCTTTGGAGTAGCTAACACCATTTCAGGGCTGCTAACCTGAAAGTTAGACGAAGCAGAGGCTTCATCGTCAGTTGTTAATTGTTCAGGTGTTTTACGTCTCGACACCATCTCTGGTATTTGGTCTTCCGTTTCTGTAACTTCAGATGTGTGAGCTTGATGAATGTCTATAGTTGAACAGGGAAGGTAATCACTTTCCTGAAACACATTTCTGTTTACAGGCCAAATGCCTTTTTTCCGAAACCCGTTCACTACTGTGGACATTGTAGCTGAATGAATGAAGGCTCTGCCGAATAAACTTGAACGTATAATGTACGTGTTCAAAACCCGCAGCGAGGTAAACACATGAGACGATAAGAACGTAATGGTTGGAAAAATAGTAGGGGCAAGGCGGGGAAGCTCCCCATCTTGCCCCACCCCGTCTTGCCCCCTAACATGCTGTCAGGTTATTTTACGCCTACATGAACACTATTTACAAGGGGAGGCCGCCAATTGTGAAATTCAGATTCGATTCATACTGCGCATAATAAAAGCTCATGGCCAGAGGTGTAATGTGGCAAAGCACCAAGATGCACTTCTCAGCCGTTGTCGAGAAAATCGAGAGTTAAAAGAAACCGTTGCGGTGAAATACTCTCTACGATTAATAGTCTTCTACAGCGTCGTGGCGCAGTGGTAAGCGCTCGGGTTCGTAATCCGAAGGTCGCCGGATCGAGTCTCACGCCATGCAATTTTTTTTATTATTATTTTTTTGTAATTCATATATATATATATATATATATATATATATATATATATATATATATATATAAAGTATTAATGAATTGGTTATGCATGTTGGTGAAGGCGGATCGCTCTCCAATTGTACCGCCTCCATTTTTCCGTTTTTTTAACAGGGTGTACCAAAGCTCTCCCGTCCGCACAGATTTTCGACGATGTTATAAGTTGCGCTAGGGACCGCATCTACCTTCGTTCGAAGTTAGCAGGCAACTACGCCGTTATAAGGCGGCTCGTTTCAGCCCATTCAACATCTGTCCTTCAAGTGTAACGAGCGAGTAACGGAGTTATATTTCTTACCTGCCACAGCAAATTTGTGTTCGTGGGGTTTCTATTCTAATTCGAACGTTTGACTTACGCCATACGTATTCGTTTCGGAATATCGTTTCTACGTCTTCCGTTAACTATACGTGGTTAACATTACGAAGACAATAACATCTGTGAAATACAACTTTGCGGAAAACATAATGATGTTCGAAGTCGCCAGTTTTTCCACGACAAACGACTTTCAACAACTTATTATATGCATAATTGTTGCAACTGAATGCCAGGAATTATATATATATGTATACATTTGAATTACAAAAAACAAATACTAATATATATATATATATATATATATATATATATATATATATATATATATATATATACGAATTACAAAAAAATAATAATAAAAAAAATTGCATGGCGTGAGACTCGATCCGGCGACCTTCGGATTACGAACCCGAGCGCTTACCACTGCGCCACGACGCTGTAGAAGACTATTAATCGTAGAGAGTATTTCACCGCAACGGTTTCTTTTAACTGTCGATTTTCTCGACAACGGCTGAGAAGTGCATCTTGGTGCTTTGCCACATTACGCCTCTGGCCATGATCTTTTATTATGCGCAGTATGAATCGAATATGAATTTCACAATTGGCGGCCTCCCCTTGTTAGTGAACATTGACTACTGACACAGCAGTTTACTGTTAATAAGACGTACTATTCAGTGCTATATATAAAGTTTGGACAAATGTTCACGAAACACATGTTTTAGGACCTTGAAATGTGTAAAACATTGCAAATCAGTATAACAATTGTACGTACGTTGCAAAGCTCACAGAAATCGCGGCGAAACTAAGGTTCAGCAATGTCAGCACAGCGAGACCTGTGTATTGATGATGTTGACGTAGCTATCCACAGGTGGCAGCACTCTAGCTTATAGCCCTTCCCCGTCTTACCCCACCTCCCCGTCTTGCCACGCCTCCCCCTCCTCTAGTCACTGCACAGTTTGCCCACACGGGAAGGAAAGAAGGTTTGCAGTCTTCTATGTCAGCGACGGACTGATAAGCTTACAAGTTTACCAGTCAGACAGCCTTCGTAAGTAAGATGGAAGCTGACGGTCGGGAAACAGCGACCGGCGCATAGAACACAGCACGTTGTTATCAATGGAGAGACGCCCACAGACGTTAAAGTAACCTCTGGCGTGCCACAGGGGAGTGTTATGGGATCATTGCTTTTCACAATATATATAAATGACATAGTAGATAGTGTCGGAAGTCCCATGCGGCTTTTCGCGGATGATGCTGTAGTATACAGAGAAGTTGCAGCATAAGAAAATTGTAGCGAAATGCAGGAAGATCTGCAGCGGATAGGCGCTTGGTGCAGGGAGTGGCAACTGACCCTTAACATAGACAAATGTAATGTCTTGCGAATACATAGAAAGAAGGATCCTTTATTGTATGATTATATGATAGCGGAACAAACACTGGTAGCCGTTACTTCTGTAAAATATCTGGGAGTATACGTGCGGAACGATTTGAAGTGGAACGATCATATAAAATTAATTGCTGGTAAGGCGGGTACCAGGTTGAGATTCATTGGGTGAGTCCTTAGAAAATGTAGTCCATCAACAAAGGAGGTGGCTTACAAAACACTCGTTCGACCTATACTCGAGTATTGCTCATCAGTGTGGGATCCGTACCAGATCGGGTTGACGGAGGAGATAGAGAAGATCCAAAGAAGAGCGGCGCGTTTCGTCACAGGGTTATTTGGCAACCGTGATAGCGTTACGGATATGTTTAACAAACTCAAGTGGCAGACTCTGCAAGAGAGGCGCTCTGCATCGCGGTGTAGCTCGCTCGCCAGGTTTCGAGAGGGTGAGTTTCTGGATGAGGTATCGAATATATTGCTTCCCCCTACTTATACCTCCCGAGGAGATCACGAATGTAAAATTAGAGAGATTAGAGCGCGCACGGAGGCTTTCAGACAGTCGTTCTTCCCGCGAACCATACGCGACTGGAACAGGAAAGGGAGGTAATGACAGTGGCACGTAAAGTGCCCTCCGCCACACACCGTTGGGTGGCTTGCGGAGTATAAATGTAGATGTAGATGTAGATGTAGAAAGTGGGGCGCATAACCCTCTAGAGGTCACCGGTACGTGGGCATGCTCGACGCCCAAGTCCGTGCTCCCGTGGCGATCTGCATGCATCATTCAGCGCGGTCGCCCTTCACCGATACGCTCCGCCTGTTTGCAGGAAGCGGCGTGACCGTGCAGGGTGCCGGGTTCGTGACTGGACGTCGGCACGGAGCGGGCATCGACCCCGGCGCGGAGCGGCGCTCTGGAGCAGACAGCAGGAGGGGCAGCCGGCGGCACAGGCGGCGGCTGCGGGACCGAAGGGTCGCTGTCGCTCGTCCCGTGTCTGGTGAGCGCAACAGGAGGCTGGCAGGCGGCCAAGACTGACAGTGGTACTAAACGCTAGGCTGTACTTCACACTGTCAGTGTGTAACCTCCCCATATATATATATATATATATATATATATATATATATATATATATATATATATATATATAACCTTTCAATACAGAAAAGTTTATGAAAACAAAGTATGGAGAAATTAAAAGAGTTGACAGATTCAAATGTCTGGGGGAGTGGATCCAAGCCAATGGACTAGATAACACAACAAATAAAGAAAGAATAAAAAAGTTGGAATTTGCATATAAATTAACACAAAACTACTACAATAAGAAATCAATATCCATACAAGCAAAGATTAAACATTATAACTCAGTTATTAGGACACAAGCAACATATGGATCAGAGTGCCTAACATTGAATAAGAAAGGCGAATTAAGAGAACTAGAAAAAAGAGAGAGAAAAATATTAAGAATAATTCTAGGTCCTGAGAAAAACATGGAAAATAGGTGGATTAAAAGGAGAAATGAAGACCTATACAAAAATACAGAAAAGATCACAGATACAATGAGGAAGAGACGGCTAAAATTTTATGGACATTTAAAAAGAATGGAAGAAACACGGATTACAAAGAAAATTTTTAATTACGTTAGTAAGCTGAAAAACACTGTAGGATGGATAGAAGCAGTAAAGAAAGACGCCAACAAAATAGGTGTTACAGAAGAAATAATACGTGACAGGAATAACTTTAGGCTACTTATAGAAAACGCAAACTATGAAGAAGATGCGCCAAAACCTCGACCCAAGACAGTGTGAACAGATGAGCAGAGACGAGCAGTGGGCGAGAAAATGAAGAAGTACTGGGAAGAACGGAAGAAAAAGAAACACCATAAGTCTTAAGTTGTATGCGGTCCATAGCTGGCCAAATTCATAATAATAAAAAAAAATCTTTCAACAGTAAAAAATAAGTGTAACATTCACATTTGGTATAACCTACCAACAGATAAATTCCGTAACCTACCAATAATACAATGTGACTAACCTCCCAGTAAAAAACGTGACTCAATATAACCTCTCAATAATTAACTGACTGTGAATCTAAACTGGTAAATTTGGACGTCAGCAATGCTGCGTCATAGCCTTGATAGATCATTCTGTGTGTGTGTGTGTGTGTGTGTGTGTGTGTGTGTGTGGTTTGAGGTTTTCGGGCGCTAAACTGCATGGTCACCAGCGCCCAAACGCATAGAAACAGGAACACATGCGGAGAAGGGACGAAGACGGACAGCGAACAAGGAGAACGGCTAAAAGACACAGACATGACGCAGTTCCAAATCCTCACACACAGAGGCAAAACAAGAGGAGAAGAAACGCACTAAAAAAAGGAAACACAAGGAAAAGACAACAGAAATCGAAGTGAAACAAGTAGGTAATCGTGACTGGCGGACCTCTTACCTAAAACCTGGGTGAGCCAGTCACCCAGCAGCACATTAAAATCCTCTCCCTAAAATCCGAGGCAACAAATTGGACAGGACACAAAACCGTAAGACCTTAACCACAGTCGTTGCGTCGTCTTGCAAAATAGAGGCAAATCCGGTGGCAAGGAAACCACCGCCCTCTGGTCAGAGAATAAAAGACAGTCAAGTAAAATGTGGCGGACAGTTATCTGGACGCCACAAGCACTGCAGATTGGGGGGGGGGGGGGGTCCTCCCGCCGGAGTAAAAAAACCGTGCGTTAAGGGACTGTGCCCGATGCGGAGGCGAGTGAGGAGAACCTCATCCCGCCTGCGTGACTGGTAGGACGTACGCCATGGCCGCGTGGTGCCCTTGACCAGACGCAGCTTATTTTCACCGACTGCCAGCCATTCCTCTTCCCATTGACGCATAACACTAAAACGCAAAAGGGAGGTAACAGCATGGAGGGGGACGGCACATTCAACAACGTGAGGGAGGGAACGTGCATCTTTGGCAGCCACATCCGCCAGTTCGTTTCCCCTAATACCCACGTGCCCCGGCACCCAGCAGAAAGAAACCTCCTTTCCCTGCCGTTGCAGGTGGAGTAGGGCATCGTGGATGTTCTGGACGACCGTATCCGCTGGGTACAAGTGTTGCATGGTCTGAAGGGCACTCAGGGAGTCAGAACATATGAGAAACTTAAGACTGCTCCAATGCCCGCAAGATCGCAAACAATTCGGCATCAAAGATGTTAAACGCCGCAGGAAGCCGTAACTTGACGACTCGATCAGGGAAAACAACAGCACAACCAACAGAGTCCCCCTGTTTAGAGCCATCCGTAAATACCGGTACATGGTCGGGATGCTGGTTTAAAATACAGGGTGATTCAAAAAGAATACCACAACTTTAGGAATTTAAAATTCTGCAACGACAAAAGGCAGAGCTAAGCACTATCTGTCGGCGAATTACGGGAGCTATAAAGTTTGAAACACGTATGTTGTGCGGCAGCGATGCTGAGACATTGTAGAATCTCTGACCAGAGCAGTTGCGCTCGACTCGCAGTAGCGAGCAGTCAGTCAGTCTGCAGTAGTCAGTCCTCAGTAGTGCTTGGAGTCTGTGAGTAGCAGTAGCGGAGAGCAGTCGGCGGGCGTCGGCACCGCAATGGTCGAGATACAGGATAAGGTATATTGTTAATCAGCCTCCCGCTCAACTAGCAATATTAATTAAGTGTAATTTTCTGTAAAAAATCGCCCCCAATAATAATTTTGATTTTTTTGAAAGCAATTTTTTAACAAAAGTATCATTTGATTCCCTTGCATTTCCTTAAACAAAAAATTTCAGTTAACTTCAAAAAAAATTTAGTTATGGCGATACATCTATTGCAAGCTGTGCCGCAGAATAAGAGCAGAATTTTGACATGCAGTTTTAATAAGGTAAGAAATTTATTCTGAATTCGCACAGGGCAAACACCGACATTTCGGTTTAATTGACTTTTGGTTATCACTGTAGTTTCATTGCCATGAGATTATCGTTCATTATTTAATGGGAACTTGTACTTGAGTCAGATAGCGAGCTTTCATTTAATTGTCATTGTTATTAATATTTTTGCGGGAAGGTTACGCTTGGCTCCATTTCCATTAAGTAATGTCTTTTAAAATTTTTGTGGGGAGGTTACACTTGGCGACACCCGGTCCAGGATCGTATTTCGTAGAGAATCTTTTGAAAAACAGTCAGATATCTGCTCTTATTTGCTTAGATATAATTAGAATTTGCGCAACGCTTTTACTAATTTGTGACTTTTCTTTCCTTAGATCATCGGCAATTTGTTGCTCTGTTGTATTTTGTTTGTTGCTTTTGCATTGTGTTTATTTGTTTTGTGATTTATTGTGACTATTGTGAAAATGCCGCGAAAGACAGTGAATAGTGTATCGCGAGGCATTATGAACGAAATTACCGACTTAAACAACGTGACCAATAGTACTAGTGACACGCAGTGTAATGATGACAATGCTGTGTTCACTAACAGTCAGTGCGTTCCAATCGCGAATGACGACTTTTACCCTAATGATAAACAAGAGAACTCAATTGTCTCGTCTGTTAATTTGACGACAATTGATGACGCGGGGCGTTCTGTTGGAATGAGCGCTGCCCAGCTTAACACACCCGGTTTGGAAAATTCAAGTAACGTACAGACAAATTTGTCTAATGAAAATGAGCAGGATACACAAAGTACGCCGGATTTATTTAATTCCGAAATAGTGTCTGACAGTGTACATCCGACTGACAAACCTTTTTGTACATCTCAGAATAACCAAATGGTTACAGAAAGCCGGACAATTCCAGGTCCACCATTAAACAGCACGGAGAATAGAGTAGGTAATAATGGATTGGAACAATTTATGGCAAGATTGCTACAACAACACAGTCAAAATCTTATACAACACTTTAAAGAAGATAACAAACAACTTAGGGAACAGAACAAACAAGATAATGAAAATCTCAAACAACACTTAAATGAAAAATTAGACAACAATTCCAGACAGTTAAATGAAAAATTAGATAACAATTCCAGACAGTTAAATGAAAAATTAGACAACAATTCCAGACAGTTAAATGAAAAATTAGATAACAATTCCAGACAGTTAAATGAAAAATTAGATAACAATTCCAGACAGTTAAGTGAACAAATTAGAGTCGTTGCCGCGCAGTGCCATGACACTAAGGAAGAGTTACGCGAGGAAATCGAGGCTTGTTCGCAAAAAAGTAGCGAAGAAATTAAGTCTGTTGCTCAGGAATTAAGGGAATTGCAAACAGCAGCAACAGAAACACTCAGAGACGAAATTAGCGGAGTCGCTAAACAATGCTCTGAAAAAGCTACACAATTACGCGACGAGTTTAAAGCAATGACAACAGAACTTTCACGCACAATGGATGAAAAGATTGACGCGAAATTCGAACAACAGAACACTCAAATTAACGAACGTCTTAGTCTTCACATACAAAACAGTGATACGCGTTTCCGCAAATTTATTGATGATCAAAATAAAGTAAAACGTCAAGTAATGGAAACAATCACTGCTCAGAGACAGGAAGACAAACGTAAAATGTTTGCGAAGGCAAAAACGTATATAGACAACAATATTGCTACAGTGTCCGACGAAATTAATACCGTCAAACAGTTGAACGCGGAATTAGGTGATGAGATTTCTGACCTTAAATCGAAAACAGATACACACACAGCAGATATTCAATCAGTGACCGATAGACTCGAACAATTAGAATTAACACAGGATTCCGATGTCGTCAAAGCTGACGTTAAAAAACTGAACGAAACTACACGTAATTTGCAAAAACAGATTAATGCGTCCGACTCTAAAAATGATGATCAGGCAAAAATACTGACTGAAAAATATGATGAATTGGCCAGTCGTATTGATGCTATTGAAAGTACTAATGACAGCAAATCAGACGACATTTCACCGGTTTCATTTAGTCAAACAACTGAATTTCAAAATTTACAGCAAACAATTAATGAGATCGATTCGTCTAATAACACCTTGCGTAGAAAGTTGTCAAGTTTACAACAAGAAGTAACAGAGATGAAAAATATTCCGGTTAATAACACATCACAGCAGACGCCACTATTCGAACATTTGTCAGACTCGCGCAGCGCGCATAATTTGAGCAATCTACAAAGAGTACGGGACTTAGATTCCGAACAACCACAGTTCAATAGATTCTCTTACAATCCTGAACCTGTTCCATCACACAGAGATGATAATTTCGACTACAAACATTTTCTGTCAGTGAGAAAGTTTAAAGTGTTTAAAAACGACAGAACACAGATTCACCCGCTAGATTGGATCCAACAATTTAGCTTTGCTTTTCCATCGAGTTGGCCTGTTACGCATAAACTTGAATTTATTTGCAGTTTTTTGGAAGGCGAGCCGGCAACTCGTATGAGGCCGATCGCGAGGCAATGTTACTCGGTAGAAGAATTTCAGAATGCGTTTCTGTCAGCGTACTGGTCGAAGACGACACAGCGCGGAATTAAAGATCAACTAATTAGCTTACCGAACTATGAGAACTCACACTTTCCCAGTGTCACGCAATTTTTTGAGCACATGGTCCAACAAAACCAGTACCTTAGTGAACCCTATAGTGAATCTGCACTCATTCAATTATGTATCTCTAAATTACCACGCTCATTAAGAGTGTCACTTTTAACCGGTCAGCAAAAAGAAAATATTTCAGCATTCAGAGATCTGTTACAGCTCTTGGAAGTACAACAATCTGATTATTCTTTTGTAAACAAAAACTTTTCGTATAATAATCAAGGTCAACAGACATACAGTAATTATGATCAGTCACGTAATTTCAATAGGAAAAATAACAGACGCTTTAGGAACGACAACTACCAGAACTTTAACAGCAGACAAAATTCTCATTATCAACATCATCAAAACTTTCAGCAACAGGAACCACCTTTTAGTAACAATAGACGTTTTCCACCACAACAGCATGAAAGTCAGCCGGTTGGAATACATAACCAACAATGTAATGCACAAGGTCAACTCAACTACAATGTTTCGCCACGTGCACGTATAGTCCCTGATACAACAAATAGTAACGCACGGCAGCAAAGAAACAACTACGTACAGAAAACACAATACTTCAATTCCTATCGCAATGCACCGTATAGGGATGACTATCACGACAGACGTAAAAACGATGAGCACAGTTATCAGCGTACGTACAATAACAGTCGATCATGCCAACAGCAAAATTATCCACAAGAACCTATTCTCATGAATGAACCCGACAGTAGGTATCATCCAGAGCGTAATACGTCTGGAAGAAGTAATAGAACTGTTCAAATTGTAGAAATGCCACAACATCCTCCTGATAATAATAACACGTCAGATAGAATCTGACTAGATACTGTACAGGACGCATCTTCCAATAACACAAGCACTACTTTTGACACGCAAAATGTTGTTCACGAAAATGTAATTACTTTCGACGACATCCGAGACACTCTTTTGCAGGAAAAACCAATTGTTCAGAAAACCATTTCACATCCTGTCATCGAAATTAAAATAGGTTCATCGAAATTTTCAGCAGTAATTGATTCTGGGTCACCTATGTCAGTCATTAATGAGGAAACTTTTAACGAGTGTAACAAAGAGAATACGTATCCCACATTACCTTTAGGCAAAACCAAAGTGAAAGGAGCAGTATCAAGTAAAGGTGTTGACGTTAAATTACAGACGCATTTATCATTTTGCATTGGAGGTCATACTTTTCATTCAAATTTTTGGATTGTTCCCTTGTTGACAACAGACGTTATTTTAGGCATGAACTTCCTGGTACAACACGACGCAGTGGTCGATTTTCAAAATTCTTATTTAATGTTGAAGGACGAAAATGTACAATTGGCTTTAGAGTTTCAGCATTCATTATCTGCGGAAGAACAAACAATTAACTGTACAGAGCTCATTTCAGCAACACGTAACATAGACTGTAATTCCGCATTGTTCACAGACACGTACGTACATAACTATAATACTCCAGACGAAGCTGACTACGACGTTATGCAGATGATTTCAGATAAAGTTAAACAAAGCAGTGCAAATTCAGACGACGAACGAACGCAGTTACACAAAATTCTTTTACAGCAAGCTCCAGTTTTCGACAACGTTCCTGGTACTATGTCCGGATTTATGTACGAATTTCAGGTCAAACAACACGACACATTTAAAGCTAAGCATTATCCCATTCCGTATATCCATCGAGAACAAGTTAAAAAAGAGTTGCAGGATATGCTCGACCAAGGAATTATAGAACCAGCAGTTAGTCCGTACATAAACCCGCTGCATATTGTTAAGAAAAAAGATGGCTCACTTCGCCTTGTACTTGATTCACGTCACATTAATGACATTATTATTAATGAAACAGATCGACCACAGACTTTAGAGGAACTTTTACAGAAATTTCACGGTACAGCTATTTATTCTACACTAGATTTGAAATCGGGATTTTGGCAGATTCAACTTCATCCAAATTGTAGAAAGTATACAGCTTTTCTCTGTTTTGGTGACTGTTATCAATTTTGTAAATTACCGTTCGGCCTAACTATTTCTTCTGCTGCTTTTATTCGCGGTTTGAACACAATACTTCCGACAGAACTTAAAGACAGAATTACGACGTACGTAGACGACATTCTTATTGCAGAAGCTAACTGGTCTGAACATAATCTGATTTTAGAACGACTATTGCAAACTTTCCATGCACAAGGACTTACAGTTAACCTCAGTAAATCGCATTTTGGTAAAACTTCTATAAAATTTCTTGGACACGTAATTTCAGCAGAAGGCATTGCGCCTGATCCGGAAAAACTTCAAGCTTTACGTGACATTACTGTTCCCACAACGAAGAAACACTTACGCAGCTTTTTGGGGTTAATTAACTTTTTTCGCAAATTTATTCATCACTCTGCTTTAGACACGCCTAGATTATGCCAATTAACAGGTAAAAATACTATTTGGTCTTGGGATAAACAAGCACATTCTGAATTCGTGAACCTGAAAGATGCTTTGTTGAATGCTCCACTTTTATCGCACCCAGATCTTACTCGAAATTTTTCTATTGCCACCGACAGTTCCAACACAGCTTTAGGCGTACATATTTTTCAGGAAATTGAAGAAGATGGTACAACAGTAATCAAAAACATCGCATTTGCAAGCCGCATTCTGTCACCTGCTGAACGAAATTATTCCGTCACAGAATTGGAAACGCTATGTGTTGTATGGGCTTTTACGAGATTTCGGCATTTTCTTTATGGAAGACACACGACCGTTTACACAGACCACAGAGCGATTCAATTTTTACTTTCAGCTAAATTCAGTCACGACAGATTAAGCAGATGGAAACTGTATTTACAGGAATTTAATTTTACAATAGTTCACATTCCCGGCACACAAAATGTAATAGCAGACGCATTATCCCGTTCTCTCAGCAACAATCAGCAAGACGTAGCAGCCAACTTCTGCAAAGCAAATTTCAGCATCATGTACATTCAGCAAGTCGCATTTGAAAATTTTATTTCATCGTCATTACAGGACATAGCACGAGAGCAAAGCAAAGACAATGTGTGGAAAGAAATTAAACACCTTTGGCAAGACAAGAATAATGTTACGATTAGAAACCACTACACTGTACGCAATGACATTCTGTTTCGCCGCTCTCATCCAGACAGCAACAATTGGTTATTATGCATTCCTGACGAACTGATTAATAAATTAATTTGGTATACTCATTTAAGCTACGCACATTACGGAGCCAGAAAATGTTTTCTTATATTGAGACAGAACTGTTATTTTACAAACATGGAAAAACGTATACGACGAGTTTTAGCGTCATGTAAAATTTGCCAGAAAGCTAAGTCTGACACCACTTCACACATTCCTCCATTATATCCCATTGTACCTGTTAAATTAAGACATATGGCCGCAGTAGACATTTTTGGTCCAATTCCGAGAACTAATAGAGGTTTTTGCTACATCTTTGTCGCTGTTGAACTCACTTCAAAATTTGTTACCTTCACTCCGTTACGCAAAGCTACTGCTAAAACTGTTTCGAAAGCATTTGTAAAGCATTTTCTATTTCATGTAGGGCATGTGATGAAAGTAATTTCTGACAATGGATCACAATTTCGTTCTGTCATATGGACACGCATGTTACGAGCTAGAAACATTTCTCCGATTTATATATCCAAGTACCACGCTTCTTCGAACCCTTGTGAACGATTAATGAAAGAAATTGGTAAACTGTGTAGAATATACTGCCACAAAAGACACGTTAATTGGGACACACACGTACACTCATTTCAAGATGTAATTAATTCCATTCCAAATGAATCCACTATGCTACCTCCGTCTGTTATACTGAAAAACGTTGAACCACCCAACAAAATCAAAGAGTTAGTAAATTTTCCTACATCTCGTCGATTACGACACCACGAAATAATTGACATTGCGCTGAACAACATCAAACGTGCCGCAGAGCGCCGGAGAAGACAGCAAAAACAGGTTTGTAGACACCGAGACTTTCACGTTGGACAGAAGATATTAGTACGTACACACTATTTATCCAGCAAATTAAAAGGTAAGTGCAGTAAATTTGAACTTCTATACGCAGGTCTATATCGGATTCGCAGCATTCCTCACCCCAATGTTGTACACGTCGAAACTCTGAGAACTAGAAAATCGAAAGGCAACCATCATGTGTCAAACATTAAACCCTTTATAGAATGAAACCACTTTACGATGTAACATGTTATGAGGCCATTTACACATATTATGACCACTTATGCAATTATATTCACATGACTAATTACTGATGATTATCGTATATTTTTTCTTGGTAAGTGCCCGGCAAGGTAAGGTTAGCAGGTCGCTTTTCTTGTCGTTACACACTAGACCGTGCATTTTTTCAGATGAACTTACGCATTTTATGAATAATTATGCAATTCTCTATAATGACGCATTAATTTTATCAAATTCTCTCTCCATTGAAGTCTTTAATTATCGCATCTATTAACTACACTACATATAAGCTGAACACAACGAATGTCACATTTTGTCTTTCTTATGTATGTACGATTGTTTTTATGTTTTGTTTGTATGCACTGTGAACTAGTTAAGGTATAACACACACCATTTGACTTTGACATTTTGCCTTGTGATATCTCAACATCGTGACTGTTTTACATTTTCCTTTTTTGCTGCTGCATTACGATATTCTCTGTACACTTTTTGCCTTTAAACACTGTCTGTGCTTTGAGATATTACGTTTTCTGTCATGTTATGTTGTATGCTTAATTGAGTCACCATTAACCAGTCATTATTTAATGGGTATATGATTTAAATGCAAGACATTAATCTTTGTTCATCAATTTCAGAAATAAATGATGCGTACAGGAAATGAATTAAACAGAAGTGGGAATTTCACCTATGGAATAAACGAAAGAAGATGCAATAAGCTAATGAGGACGAGTAAATGGATCAGAATTAACAAGCATTAACCAGAATATATTATACACATCGCAGAATAGCAGTCTTAACTAATTTTTTCTTTCAGAATACAAAGCGATTGATGCAAGCTGTCAGACAGAACTACACATTTTAGTTTTAAGTGATGAAATATGCTAGGGATTAGGAATAGTTGTGTGATGAATAATGAAATGATTTTTGCAGATGATAATGAATGCTGATAATGAACAATGATGAAGAATATGGTACTATGAATAATGAAGTTTTTGTTTACAGGTGATGATAATGATGAAGTTATGATGATATGAATAATGAAGCTTTTCTTTACAGATGAGGATAATGTTGAAGTTATGTATTTATGCTATGTAGTTATTTAAGTATTTGTTGCAGTTTACTTTGACAGCAGGTGTTATATTGCGTAGTAGGATGACTGAAGGTTTTGGAAAGGACAGCTATGGAACACATTTTTTATACACATTTCACTTCCTGTTAATTCGAAGTTCACTACTTTTCAGCATAGTCTGCGTTTCTTCTTTCAGCTCAATAATCCATTTTGTATTTTTTCTAGGAGAAGCTTTTTACGATACTTACTAAACTTGTTACTTATTATACCTGTTCTAGTACTTGCATTTTATTTTTTTTTACCCATTTGTGTCTATCGTTATAAATGTGATCACATTTACTACCTTGTGTCACAACCTTGGTACAGCTGACTCATGACGAATGACGTTACACATTCTTCATTTATATGAACAACCTAGAAGCAATTTTTTTTCCTTTTTTTTTTTTCTTCTTGCTTTCCCGTATAATTAGCTAAAGCAATGTAGTGCTAGCACAAAAACAAAATGTATTACCAGTCTCATATAATGTCGCTAGTTTATGACATAATTCAATAATTGATGGCCACTGAGTGCCAATAATTAGTGTCACATAATGAACTATGTATTAATTGTCATTAATTAGGTACTGTATTCAATTTTGACTTCATATCTTTAATAATAGGCCACTGAATGCCAATAATTAGTGTCACATAATGAACTATGTATTAATTGTCATTAATTAGCTACTGTATTCAATTTTGACTTCATGTCTTTAATAATAGGCCACTGAGTGCCAATAATTACTTGTAAATATGTCATTTGAATGAGGAAAGATGTTTTGTAATACTCAATACTTGATGGCCACTGATTGCCACTCTTGTCTGTAAATTAATTAATGAACATTTTTCTGTAATACTACATTCATGGTACAGAAATGTTCAATAACTGAGCTATGTATGCCGCATACTACTTATGTAATCACCTATTAAGAATTGTCTGTTAGTTAATGTCCTTCACCTTCTGACCTAACTACCTGAAATTATTATAACATCCATTTGTCTTGTTCATCCTCATTATCATGGAGCACTATATTTGGTTTTTGCACTAATTCTACGTTGGTGTGCCGCCTCTTAAAAGCGTGGTGTTGACACGACATGCTGTCCACCACTGTAGGCGAAGAAACTACTTATGTAATCACTAATCAAGACTTTGTTATGGAGCACTGTGTGCCGCCTCTTAAGAGCGTGGTGTTGACACGACATGCTGTCCACCACCGTAAGCGATGAAGACGTTATTCTGGTCCCACTGTTTGGTGTACCTGGTATACTGCCAAATGATAGTATGGAATACTACTACGACGTTTCACTGTCTTGATACGCTGATAAATACTTCTGGGAACGGAACTGCAGATTGTATCACTTAGTTGTGATTCTATGGAAAGATATGGACTTTCAGTGCAGCTATGTGCAAACTAAAGTGCTACAACCATGATGCAATCCTTCCTTTCCTATCCTAATAGTGAAAATCATTTTTTACTAACACCATTTATGTTCATGGCCTATACATTTTTTCTCGATTTGTTGAACTCCAGTGCGAGTACACTTATGTCACCTGTCGACACGATTTTTTGCTATTATGTTTATTTATTGTGAAAATACTGAAGACATTTTTTGATTTGTTCTGAAGTGCAGTATGTGTGCACTCTTGTCATCTCTATTGTATATACTTTTTGTGATTTGATGATTATTTACCCTTGTGTTTATTTGTTATGAAAATGTTCAAAAGCTTTTCAGTGCATGTGCACTTATGTGAATATGTTTTCAACTGAACTCCAGTGCCTCTGCACTCTTCCCAATTTACGATATGCTTTATGTTCATTCTGTATACCTTTATGATTTATGTCACTTGTTACTCATTGTATATACATTTCGTTTTTTACTGATATGTTCTCCACTGCAGTGCATGTGCACTCATGACACTTGTCAACATGATTTTTTTTGCCTGTTATGAAACTGCTAAAGAATTTTTCAGTGTGTGTGCATTTTGTTATCTGTCAAATAATTTGTATATACATTTTTCCTGATTTGTTTTGTACTTATATTTTGTCTTGTCTGTAATGTTTTGTAATCGGTGCATGCGCACAACATTTAATTCATGTGATACATCTAAATATTTTGTAAATGTTAATTAATTAAAAGAAAAATTTGTTACGATGGCAAGTCCAAATGACTCACCATCGCTGCCAAATTTTTGCCCCCCCAGTGGAGGGTTATGAAACACGTATGTTGTGCGGCAGCGATGCTGAGACATTGTAGAATCTCTGACCAGAGCAGTTGCGCTCGACTCGCAGTAGCGAGCAGTCAGTCAGTCTGCAGTAGTCAGTCCTCAGTAGTGCTTGGAGTCTGTGAGTAGCAGTAGCGGAGAGCAGTCGGCGGGCGTCGGCACCGCAATGGTCGAGATACAGGATAAGGTATATTGTTAATCAGCCTCCCGCTCAACTAGCAATATTAATTAAGTGTAATTTTCTGTAAAAAATCGCCCCCAATAATAATTTTGATTTTTTTGAAAGCAATTTTTTAACAAAAGTATCATTTGATTCCCTTGCATTTCCTTAAACAAAAAATTTCAGTTAACTTCAAAAAAAATTTAGTTATGGCGATACATCTATTGCAAGCTGTGCCGCAGAATAAGAGCAGAATTTTGACATGCAGTTTTAATAAGGTAAGAAATTTATTCTGAATTCGCACAGGGCAAACACCGACATTTCGGTTTAATTGACTTTTGGTTATCACTGTAGTTTCATTGCCATGAGATTATCGTTCATTATTTAATGGGAACTTGTACTTGAGTCAGATAGCGAGCTTTCATTTAATTGTCATTGTTATTAATATTTTTGCGGGAAGGTTACGCTTGGCTCCATTTCCATTAAGTAATGTCTTTTAAAATTTTTGTGGGGAGGTTACAAGTTTCATTTAGTTGTACATTTGTTCGCTTGAGGCGCTGTTGACTAGGCGTCAGCGTCAGTTGATGCTAAGATGGCGACCGCTCAACAGAAAGCTGCCCGCATCTCGTGGTCGTGCGGTAGCGTTCTCGCTTCCCACGCTCGGGTTCCCGGGTTCGATTCCCGGCGGGGTCAGGGATTTTCTCTGCCTCGTGATGGCTGGGTGTTGTGTGATGTCCTTAGGTTAGTTAGGTTTAAGTAGTTCTAAGTTCTAGGGGACTGATGACCATAGATGTTTAGTCCCATAGTGCTCAGAGCCATTTGAACCATTTTTGAACAGAAAGCTTTTTATGTTATTGAGTACGGCAGAAGTGAATCGACGACAGTTGTTCAGCGTGCATTTTGAACGAAGTATGGTGTTAAACCTCCTGATAGGTGGTGTATTAAACGTTGGTATAAACAGTTTACAGAGAATGGGTGTTTGTGCAAAGGGAAAAGTTCTGGACGGCCGAGAACGAGTGATGAAAATGTAGCACGCATCCAGCAAGCATTTGTTCGCAGCCCAGGAAAATCGACTCGCAGAGCTAGCAGAGAGCTGCAAATTCCACAATCAACTGTATGGAGAGTCCTACGAAAAAGGTTAGTTATCAAACCTTATCGTCTGAAAAAGATTAAAAGAATCGATTTCTGTGATTTTATCCTTGCTCAAATGGAAACAGATGAATCTTTCGTTTCAAAGATTGTGTTTAGTGATGAAGCAACTTTCCACACTAACGGGAAAGACAACCGTCACAATGTCTGTATATGGGGCACTGAGAATCCACGGGAAACAACTCAGTATGAACGTGACTCGCCTAAGGTGAACGTTTTCTGTGCCATTTCAGCCAATAAAGTTTTTGGTCCCTTTTTCTTCGAAGGTGCTACTGTAACTGGACTACAGTATCTGGAGATGTTAGAGAATTGGCTGTTCCCTCAGCTCGAACAAGAAGCACAACAATTCATATTTCAGCAGGATGGAGCGCCACCACATTGACACTTATCTGTCCGTAACTACCTGAACGTCAACTACCCGAGGCGATGCATCGGCCGCCAGGCAGCCCGTGACGGAGCACTTCATCACTGGCCTCCAAGAAGCCCTGATCTTACCCGCTGCGATTTTTTCTTATGGGGGTATGTTAAGGATACGGTGTTTCGGCCACCTCTCCCAGCCACCATTGATGATTTGAAACGAGAAATAACAGCAGCTATCCAAACTGTTACGCCTGATATGCTACAGAGAGTGTGGAATGAGTTGGAGTATCGGGTTGATATTGCTCGTGTGTCTGGAGGGGGCCATATTGAACATCTCTGAATTTGTTTTTGAGTGAGAAAAAACCTTTTTAAATACTCTTTGTAATGATGTATAACAGAAAGTTATATTATGTTTCTTTCATTAAATACACATTTTTAAAGTTGTGGTATTCTTTTTGAATCACCCTCTATCGTAAAATAAGGAGGTAAAAACAAGCGCAGGAGTGCAGATCTTCTGAATAAACTGAAAATTCTTACCTCAATGAGGTCGCCGGATAACGCATATATATATATATATATATATATATATATATATATATATATATATATATATATATATATATGCTTCTATAAGAAATTTTACTGGCACTGCCCAGTGCAATGCTGGCCGATAGATTTGTCACGTATAAAAAGAAACAACTGATTTTTCTTTAAAATAATGAGGATGACCATGGATTGGAGAAATTAGTAAATTCTTTAAATTGAGATGAGTGAGGGTCAAAAGTTAATTTTTATAAGAAAGATTATTATTAAGAGATTTTTAAAGCATTCACATGGGACTTGATACATCAATAGTACATATGGGCGAGGCTGCTTTTACCTTATACTACATCGCTCAAGCTCCGCCATGGCTCCACACGACCGGCCCAGCCAACTCGACACACACGACTGCTACCTACTACTTACTCCTACAGCCACACAGTTCCTACTGCAGCCAACACTGCTCTCTGGTCTGAGATTCCCTTGCAGCTTACATATCGCAGGCACCGCGTGAGCAATCCATCGAAATTACATCTCCTCTAGTGCGCTAGCAATAAATTCCTTAGTCATGGACCTCTTAAAAGTGTAACAGAGCCAAACACTCGGCCAAGTAAGGACTCAGAAAAAGAAATGTTGGGTACGGCCTTTCTGCCATACATTCCCAGAGTGACGGACAGAATCGGCCGTGTATTGCGCAAACATGGCGTAAAGACAATTTTCAAACCGACAAGGAAGATCAAAGAGTGTCTTAGATCGGCAAAGGAGAAAAGAGACCCACTTGCAGTGTCGGGAATATACCGCGTACCGTGCACATGCGAAAAAGTTTATGTCGGAATGACTGGATGATCGATCGACACCAGGATCAAAGAACATAAGCGACATTGCAGGTTGGGGCAGGTGGAGAAATCGGCCATGGCAAAGCACGCACTGCGTGAGACCGACCACGTAATGAAATTCGCCAACACGGAAATTCTGGCTGTAGAGAAGCGCTTGTTCAGAGTAGCTGTAGAAATACAAAAACACGAGAACAGTTTCAACAAGAAAGAGGAAAACCTTAAGTTAAACGCATCCTGGCTGCCCGTACTGCAGCGAACGACGGTCGCAGGTAGCAAGAGGAGAACCGCACTGGAAATGACCGCGGAGAAGCCCCCGGACGTTGGCGCTCCAGGTACATACAGGGATATTACAAATGGATGAAGCGATTTCATAAATTCACTGTAGCTCCATTCATTGACATATGGTCACGACACACTACAGATACGTAGAAAAACTCATAAAGTTTTGTTCGGCTGAAGCCGCACTTCAGGTTTCTGCCACCAGAGCGCTCGAGAGCGCAGTGAGACAAAATGGCGACAGGAGCCGAGAAAGCGTACGTCGTGCTTGAAATGCACTCACATCAGTCAGTCCTAACAGTGCAACAACACTTCAGGACGAAGTTCAACAAAGATCCACCAACTGCTAACTCCATTCGGCGATGGTATGCGCAGTTTAAAGCTTCTGGATGCCTCTGTAAGGGGAAATCAACGGGTCGGCTTGCAGTCAGCGAAGAAACGGTTGAACGCGTGCGGGCAAGTTTCACGCTTAGCCCGCGGAAGTCGACGAATAAAGCAAGCAGGGAGCTAAACGTACCACAGCCGACGGTTTGGAAAATCTTACGGAAAAGGCTAAGGCAGAAGCCTTACCGTTTACAATTGCTACAAGCCCTGACACCCGATGACAAAGTCAAACACTTTGAATTTTCGGCGCGGTTGCAGCTCATGGAAGAGGATGCGTTCAGTGCGAAACTTGTTTCCAGTGATGAAGCAACATTTTTTCTTAATGGTGAAGTGAACAGACACAATGTGCAAATCTGGGCGGTAGAGAATCCTCACGCATTCGTGCAGCAAATTCGCAATTCACCAAAAGTTAACGTGTTTTGTGCAATCTCACGGTTTAAAGTTTACGGCCCCTTTTTCTTCTGCAAAAAAAAAAAAAAAAGAAAAAAAAAACGTTACAGGACACGTGTATCTGGACATGCTGGAAAATTGGCTCATGCCACAACTGGAGACCGACAGCGCCGACTTCATCTTTCAACAGGATGGTGCTCCACCGCACTTCCATCATGATGTTCGGCATTTCTTAAACAGGAGTTTGGAAAACCGATGGATCGGTCGTGGTGGAGATCATGATCAGCAATTCATGTCGTGGCCTCCACGCTCTCCCGACTTAACCCCATGCGATTTCTTTCTGTGGGGTTATGTGAAAGATTCAGTGTTTAAACCTCCTCTACCAAGAAACGTGCCAGAAATGCGAGCTCGCATCAACGATGCTTTCGAACTCATTGATGCGGACATGCTGCGCCGACTGTGGGAGGAACTTGATTATCGGCTTAATGTCTGCCGAATCACTAAAGGGGCACATATCGAAAATTTGTGAATGTCTAAAAAAACTTTTTGAGTTTTTGTATGTGTGTGCAAAGCATTGTGAAAATATCTCAAATAATAAAGTTATTGTAGAGCTGTGAAATCGCTTCAATCATTTGTAATAACCCTGTATAGTCTGTGCCCGCGAGCTCGGCTCCAGTTCACCACCGGCAATGGAGGGTGAAGCTTTGACAATGCCAGCCATTCGTGCTGGCGAAACATCAGTAAAATCATTAGATGAACGTCGGCCGAAGAACCCGAGACAGAAACCAATAGACAGTTTGTCAACAAGTGGCCACGAAAGGCTTAACAATTTTGTACAACATATATTACTTTTTACCAACGACTTCTAATTATTTTAGTCGTTGCAGATCCGGACCATGCAGCCAGCACCTTATCGACGTTACTGACAAACCTGCTGTGATTTACATGTTTCTATTTAGCATTAGCCACCAGTCAACATTGGCGACGACTCGTTCGTCGTCATTATAACATAATGCTCGACCAGACCTGCAGTTTTTGAATAACTTTAACAGTGGACACACCTTTGATTGTGTCACACAATGACGCTACACGAGCGGTGGCGCCTGAGATCTGTCCGTGCTTGCCGTTGCTTCCAGTGTAGTGTTTTCTGGGGCAGCTCCACCATCAGTCAGCTAGCAGACTTGCAGCGCGGCGAGACTGTAGCCCTCCTCGCGGGCTGCCTAGCTAAACATAAGCTCCTTTAAATTGCATCGACGCGCCACTTGCATATTCCACTCCACCTCGTACTCTGGAATAAATGTGTCGATAGAAAAGCCCGTCTCTCCAATGTACACTATGTGATCAAAAGTATCCGAACCTGGCTGAAAATGAATTACAAGTGCTTGGCGTCCTCCATAGGTAATGTTGCAATTCAATATGCTGTTGGCCCACCCTTAGCCTTGAGGACAGCTTCCACTCTCGCAAGCATACGTTCTATCAGGTGCTCGAAGGTTTCTTGGGGAATGGCAGGCCTTTCTTCACGGAGTGCTGCATTGAGGAGAGGTATCGATGTCGGTCGGTGAGGCCTGGCACGAAGTCGGCGTTCCAAAACATCTCAACATGTTCTACAGGATTCAGGTCAGCCGGCCGGAGTGGCCGAGCGGTTCTAGGCGCTACAGTCTGGAACCGCGCGGCCGCTACGGTCACAGGTTCGAATCCTGCCTCGGGAATGGATGTGTGTGATGTCCTTAGGTTAGTTAGGTTTAAGTAGTTCTAAGTTCTAGGGACTAATGAGCTCAGAAGTTAAGTCCCATAGTGCTCAGAGCCATTTGAACCATTTATTCAGGTCAGGACTTGTGCAGGCCAGTCCATTACAGGGATGCTAGTGTCGTGTAACTACTCCGCCACAGGCCGTGCATTATAAACAGGTGGTCGATCGTGTTGAAAGATGCAATCGCCATCCCCAAATTTCTCTTCAACAGTGGGAAGCAAGATGGTGCTTAAAACATCAATGTAGGCCTGTGATGTGATAGTGCGACGCAAAACAACTATGGGTGCAAGCCGCCTCCGTGAAAAACACGACCACTCCGAATTTTACTGTCGGCACTACACACACTGGCAGATGACGTTCACTGGACATGCGCCACACCCACACCCTGCCATCGGATCGCCACATTGTGTACCGTGTTTCGTCACTCCACACAACATTTTTCCGCTATTCAATCGTCCAATGTTTACGCTCCTTGCACCAAGCGAGGCGTCGTTTGGAATTTCCCGGCGTGATGTGTGGCTTATGAGCAGACGCTCGATCATGAAATCCAAGTTTTGTCACCTCCCGCCTAACTGTCATAGTAGTTGCAGTGGATCCAGATGCAGTTTGGAATTCCTGTGTGATGGTCTGGGTAGATGTCTGCCTATTACACATTACGACCCCCTGCAACTGTCGGCGGTCTCTGTCAGTCAACAGACGAGGCCGGCCTGTACGCTTTTGTGCTGTACGTGTCCCTTCACATTTCCACTTCATTATCACATCGAAAACAGTGGACATGGGGGTGTTTAGGAGTGTGGAAATCTAGCATACAGACGTATGACACAAGTGACACCCAATCACCTGACCACGTTCGAAGTCCGTAATTTCCACGGAGCGCCCCATTCTGCTCTATCACGATTACTACTGAGGTTGCTGATATGGAGTATCTGGAAGTAGGTGGCAGCACAATGCGCCTAATATGAAAAACGTATGCTTTTTGGGGTTGTCCGGATACTTTTGATCACTTAGTGTTTATGTCCACTACCGCAATTAAGCTCTTATACTCCAGACGAGTGACGCTTGTCTCCCAAATCTTTGCTGGAACTGAGGAAGTGTCTCATTTTGCTGGTACTGTGGTAGATTGGTTTCATTTCCCCTCGGCGTAAGATCTTGCCCACCCAGTCTCTAACACGAGATTAGCTACCGATTAACTGTAGTGGTTCTTTCTCGATGCTTTCCGTCTTGTCCATTGTTGCCAAACCTTTATACTACCTTAGTTCTACCTATTTTCCCAGAAAGTGGTTCGTAGTTTGCGAAGTTCACCCTCCAGGGCTCGTTGTTCAAGTATGAGAACTCGGTGGTCCAGGGATAGTACCGATCGTCGTTTTCCACCATAAATCATGGACTTGTTAAACTACATGTTATTTCAGCAATCTACCCTCTATCCTATACTATAACCTTAGATAATGTGGCGCCGACCACGTTACAGACCTGGAGTAGCATTGTTTTTAAAGTTCCCTTTCCAGCAACGGAACGTCACTGACTGAAGGAACGCTTTCACCCTGTCCACAAATAATTTTAGTGGCAACAGAAAATTCAATCCCTTAACAATATATTGTTCTTGATGTTCCAGCCTAACAGTTTAGATCTTCCATCGGACGTAACGTGCCTAAAGGACAGTTTCGAATATGTCGAAATTCATGACATGGAGAGAGATTATCTCGGCCACAAATTACTTAAAGCGAAAACTTATGACAGTTATCAAAGGTTTACAACAATACACCCGTTTCACCTGGATTAAAAGAAATATCTAAAATTAATTTGGAAAAAGTTGCAAGAAAACGTTCACATTTCGTCGATCCTAACTGAATTCCACGCCTGCTGGTACTAGTTGAGAACGTTGTGTGGCTCCACATTGTGCAATTATCCATAATTTATGAGCATGAGTGTATTTAGTATTTTTATGATTCACTGCAAACGTTTGTATTTCATTTTATACTCATTTTGATTCCTATGAATCACATTTGTTATTGTACACTCCTGGAAATTGAAATAAGAACACCGTAAATTCATTGTCCCAGGAAGGGGAAACTTTATTGACACATTCTTGGGGTCAGATACATCACATGATCACACTGACAGAACCACAGGCACATAGACACAGGCAACAGAGCATGCACAATGTCCGCACTAGTACAGTGTATATCCACCTTTCGCAGCAATGCAGGCTGCTATTCTCCCATGGAGACGATCGTAGAGATGCTGGACGTAGTCCTGTGGAACGGCTTGCCATGCCATTTCCATCTGGCGCCTCAGTTGGACCAGCGTTCGTGCTGGACGTGCAGACCGCGTGAGACGACGCTTCATCCAGTCCCAAACATGCTCAATGGGGGACAGATCCGGAGATCTTGCTGGCCAGGGTAGTTGACTTACACCTTCTAGAGCACGTTGGGTGGCACGGGATACATGCGGACGTGCATTGTCCTGTTGGAACAGCAAGTTCCCTTGCCGGTCTAGGAATGGTAGAACGATGGGTTCGATGACGGTTTGGATGTACCGTGCACTATTCAGTGTCCCCTCGACGATCACCAGTGGTGTACGGCCAGTGTAAGAGATCGCTCCCCACACCATGATGCCGGGTGTTGGCCCTGTGTGCCTCGGTCGTATGCAGTCCTGATTGTGGCGCTCACCTGCACGGCGCCAAACACGCATACGACCATCATTGGCACCAAGGCAGAAGCGACTCTCATCGCTGAAGACGACACGTCTCCATTCGTCCCTCCATTCACGCCTGTCGCGACACCACTGGAGGCGGGCTGCACGATGTTGGGGCGTGAGCGGAAGACGGCCTAACGGTGTGCGGGACCGTAGCCCAGCTTCATGGAGACGGTTGCGAATGGTCCTCGCCGATACCCCAGGAGCAACAGTGTCCCTAATTTGCTGGGAAGTGGCGGTGCGGTCCCCTACGGCACTGCGTAGGATCCTACGGTCTTGGCGTGCATCCGTGCGTCGCTGCGGTCCGGTCCCAGGTCGACGGGCACGTGCACCTTCCGCCGACCACTGGCGACAACATCGATGTACTGTGGAGACCTCACGCCCCACGTGTTGAGCAATTCGGCGGTACGTCCACCCGGCCTCCCGCATGCCCACTATACGCCCTCGCTCAAAGTCCGTCAACAGCACATACGGTTCACGTCCACGCTGTCGCGGCATGCTACCAGTGTTAAAGACTGTGATGGAGCTCCGTATGCCACGGCAAACTGGCTGACACTGACGGCGGCGGTGCACAAATGCTGCGCAGCTAGCGCCATTCGACGGCCAACACCGCGGTTCCTGGTGTGTCCGCTGTGCCGTGCGTGTGATCATTGCTTGTACAGCCCTCTCGCAGTGTCCGGAGCAAGTATGGTGGGTCTGACACACCGGTGTCAATGTGTTCTTTTTTCCATTTCCAGGAGTGTATTTGAAACACGTCCTTTCGTGTTGAAGAAAAGTTTAAAGACACACAGGAAAAGCAAACAAGATTTGATATTGTGCGAGGTGCGGGGGCTAGCAGTGTATCTTCATATGGAAATGATGCTCTAAGCCCCTCCTTTTCTCACTCCGACTTTTGCTGTTGCACATGGATTAAGAAGAAAGGCGAACTGACTATAATCGACCCTGCAAGTGCAGTAGAAAAAAGTTTGGCACCTGCAATAATTCAATTGGATAGAAATTAATTAGATAAAGGAAAGTTTCATTAACGTAGTGAGAAATGAAAGGGTTGCTCTACTGATTAACAGAATGAAAGTTCTGTCCAAGATAACAATTTGATTTATTATGACTAAACTCAAGATAATAAACAAAACACGTGAAACATTTACAATACATCACATTGGATACTCAAATAAATGCTGTGAAGGTAAAGTTGTCCATAAACTAGATTGTGACATTTATGACCAAGTGATATGTGGAGCCAATTCCTTGCAACTCAAATCTTTAGAGAAACACCCAGCCAACCCAACATTAATTGCTGCTACAGTAGTGATAACTCAGACAGTGAAAACCCAAGACAGAACAAAGTTAGAAAAGACGAACAGGCGCGCTCTGCTGAACTCCGATTATCACCTAGCAAAAGTGCCTGCTTTGCCGGTGCTGCGGACGTACGTTACCAAGCTGTCTTCTTAACTGCAAGGACACGATCTGACATACCGGAGGCGATGGCTGGTTGCTTCGACCCCCCGTCGTGGTGATGATAATGTCGCGAGTACAGCCCGAAACAAATTATCCTGGTCTGGTTGTTCCAGACTAAAGACTTCCTAGCAACACAAATACACCTCTGAGGGAGACGAAGAAGGCTCACTACACAATCACTGACGGTACAGTGATTGATTTTAACAAACGAAGTCACACAGTAACTCCGGCACAGTCAACTTTAGCCAAAACTGCTCAAGACGGATAACATAGGCCGCTTGTACGCAGAACTCTCAATTGCCAACCGTACTCGGAAAGTTACGTTGAAGTCGAAACTTCAGCAACTTTGTCAAACAGTTACAATTAAATGAAAGTATATTAGACAGCCAACGGAAGGCAGGCTGTCCAGAGCAGCGAAAGCTCAGTCTCGTAACCAACTCTGACCGAAAGACGAGAGCCGACTCTCTCAAGAGCACCCGCACAAGCCGAACACAGAACGTTCCCGCCCCCACGACAGTGGCTGCGGTTAAACGTTCCAATCAGCAACTCGAAAACCGGAGGAAAATTCCACTCTATTGCCGAAGCACTACTATTCCACCAATGGAGATACTTGGTGCCAATTTCTGCGCCGATTTTGCTACGTCACGGAGCTATCCCCTGAGCAAGCCAATCACAGTTATGATTTTGCAGAAAACGCGGGAATTTTCCCGCCAAGACTGCCTTGGAACACAAGTCATTCCCACGCCTCGCTGGTAGCCCACCAGAAAGTGTTTTCACTAAGTTTCTGCGTGGTAATGGAATCTCTAGCCCAGCCGCTCCGTTAGACCCCTGCGGGCGTTTCGCCCCCACTCTTATGACAACGCCGGCGTCTGGAAAGCATCCACTCGATTCCTTCACACCCATCGGCTTAACCCTTTCAAGATCAGCAGAACCCGCCTGTCACCAGGCCACCCGGGTGACGAGAGATGCTGCGTGGGAAGTCCGCTTGTGAAGGAATAGCAACTTTTCACCGCATGCAATTAGAGAGGAAAATCGAATTAGAGTAAGATAGAAATATGAGAAGGGGCTCATGCCTCCTCTCAACTGTTGATATCTACACTATCATCAGAGAGTATCAAGGCCTGGATACTGTTTCCGGTATTGGTATCGATATCTAATATCGTATCTAGTATCGGGACAGAGCATCGAGTGACATTATACTGAGTGCACTGTCCGAAAATTACCTCGAGCAATTAAACAGAGAACCGACTCGTGGAGATAACATCTTGGACCTACTGATAACAAACAGACCCGAACTTTTCGACTCTGTAAGTGCAGAACAGGGAATCAGTGATCACAAGGCCGTTGCAGCATCCCTGAATATGAAAGTTAATAGGAATATAAAAAAAGGGAGGAAGGTTTATCTGTTTAGCAAGAGTAGTAGAAGGCAGATTTCAGATCGTAAAATGCGTTTTAGACAGGTATGTGCCGAGTAAAACTGTGAGAGAGGGGAAAAACCCACCGTGGTTCAACAACAAAGTTAGGAAACTACTGCGAAACTACTGCGAAAGCCAAATCCTCTCAGACAAACAGAAGCTAAACGATGTCAAAGTTAGCGTAAGGAGGGCTATGCGTGAAGCGTTCAGTGAATTCGAAAGTAAAATTCTATGTACCGACTTGACAGAAAATTCTAGGAAGTTCTGGCCTTACGTTAAATCAGTAAGTGGCTCGAAACAACATATCCAGACACTCTGGGATGATGATGGCATTAAAACAGAGGATGACACGCGTAAAGCTGAAATACTAAACACCTTTTTCCAAAGCTGTTTCACAAAGGAAGACCGCACTGCAGTTCCTTCTCTAAATCCTCGCACAAACGAAAAAATGGCTGACATCGAAATAAGTGTCCAAGGAATAGAAAAGCAACTGGAATTACTCAACAGAGGAAAGTCCACTGGACCTGACGGGATACCAAATCGATTCTACACAGAGTACACGAAAGAACTTGCCCCCCTTGTAACAGCCGTGTACCGCAAGTCTCTAGAGGAACGGAGGGTTCCAAATGATTGGAAAAGAGCACAGGTAGTCCCAGTCTTCAAGAAGGGTCGTCGAGCAGATGCGCAAAACTATAGACCTATATCTCTGACGACGTAGAATTTTAGAACATGTTTTCTGCTCGCGTATCATGTCGTTTTTGGAAACCCAGAATCTACTGTGTAGGAATGAACATGGATTCCGGAAACAGCGATCGTGTGAGACCCAACTCTCTTTATTTGTTCATGAGACCCAGAAAATATTAGATACAGGCTCCCAGGTAGATGCTATTTTCCTTGACTTCCGGAAGTCGTTCGATACAGTTCCGCACTGTCGCCTGATAAACAAAGTAAGAGCCTACGGAATATGAGACCAGCTGTGTGGCTGGATTGAAGAGTTTTTAGCAAACAGAACACAGCATGTTGTTATCAATGGGGAGACGTCTACAGACGTTAAAGTAACCTCTGGCGTACCACAGGGAAGTGTTATGGGACCATTGCTTTTCACAATATATGTAAATGACCTAGTATATAGCGCCGGAAGTTCCATGCGGCTTTTCGCGGATGATGCTGCAATATACAGAGAAGTTGCAGCATTAGAAAATTGCAGCGAAATGCAGGAAGATCTGCAGCGGATAGGCACTTGGTGCAGGGAGTGGCAACTGACCCTTAACATAGACAAATGTAATGTATTGCGAATACATAGAAAGGAGGATCCTTTATTGTATGATTATATGATAGCGGAACAAACACTGGTAGCAGTTACTTCTGTAAAATAACTGGGAGTATGCGTGCGGAACGATTTGAAGTGGAATGTTCATATAAAATTAAATGTTGGTAAGGCGAGTGCCAGGTTGAGATTCATTGGGGGAGTCCTTAGAAAATGTAGTCCACCAACAAAGGAGGTGGCTTACAAACCACTCGTTCGACCTATACTTGAGTATTGCTCATCAGTGTGGGATCCGTACCAGATCGGGTTGCAGGAGGAGATAGAGAAGATCCAAAGAAGAGCGGCGCGTTTCGTCACAGGGTTATTTGGTAAGCGTGATAGCGTTACGGAGATGTTTAACAAACTCAAGTGGAAGACTCTGCAAGAGGCGCACTGCATCGCGGTGTAGCTTGCTGTCCAGGTTTCGAGAGGGTACGTTTCTGGATGAGGTATCGAATGTATTGCTTCCCCCTACTTATACCTCCCGAGGAGATCACGAATGTAAAATCAGAGAAATGCGAGCGCGTACGGAGGCTTTCAGACAGTCGTTCTTCCCGCGAACCATACGCGACTGGAACAGAAAAGGGAGGTAATGACCGTGGCACGTAAAGTGCCCTCCGCCACACACCTTTGGGTGGCATGCGGAGTATAAATTTAGATGTAGATGTAGCAGGTATGTAGATGTAGAACGCCCCCTGCTGCTGCCGACGACAGGCGGCGGGAGAGGACGACTCGGGAGTTTCTCGCTAGTGCGCCTCCGCGTCCTTACCCCAGATGGGCCGCGGCGAGGCGTTCTCTGCTACGGCCTCGCTCCACTGCCGTTCTCCCAGCCCGACGCAACCTGCCGGCCCGTCCTGGCAGGCGCGGAACACCTGCAGAGGTGACACGACGCGCAGATGTTATCAGCCCGATTACACGGAGCTCCGACTGGAATGGGACCCTCGGAACTCCTTCCGACAGGGCTCCGACGACGTGTCCCGCAGTGACCCCGAGCGATCAACTATTTCCAGTTATTCTGGCACGATCTGAACATCGCCGTAGCGCGAAAGGCAGTGCTGATCCTATCTGCCTGATTACACAATGCACTGGCTTAGACTGCCCTACGTACAATTCCCATTGTTCTCAGTGAATTATTAGTCACTCAGCTAAGATCCCCCCCCCCTTGCCCCCTCCCCCCCCCCCCATCCCGCCTCCGACTGTGGTACTTCCATTGTTATCCAGCTACAGACAAAGACTATAATATCTAGCGTTATGTCGCTAGACATTTTCGGCCACTTACGCTTTACTTTGGCTAACACCTGAATCATTATACACTCCTGGAAATTGAAATAAGAACACCGAGAATTCATTGTCCCAGGAAGGGGAAACTTTATTGACACATTCCTGGGGTCAGATACATCACATGATCACACTGACACAACCACAGGCACATAGACACAGGCAACAGAGCATGCACAATGTCGGCACTAGTACAGTGTATATCCACCTTTCGCAGCAATGCAGGCTGCTATTCTCCCATGGAGACGATCGTAGAGATGCTGGATGTAGTCCTGTGGAACGGCTTGCCATGCCATTTCCACCTGGCGCCTCAGTTGGACCAGCGTTCGTGCTGGACGTGCAGACCGCGTGAGACGACGCTTCATCCAGTCCCAAACATGCTCAATGGGGGACAGATCCGGAGATCTTGCTGGCCAGGGTAGTTGACTTACACCTTCTAGAGCACGTTGGGTGGCACGAGATACACGCGGACGTGCATTGTCCTGTTGGAACAGCAAGTTCCCTTGCCGGTCTAGGAATGGTAGAACGATGGGTTCGATGACGGTTTGGATGTACCGTGCACTATTCAGTGTCCCCTCGACGATCACCAGTGGTGTACGGCCAGTGTAGGAGATCGCTCCCCACACCATGATGCCGGGTGTTGGCCCTGTGTGCCTCGGTCGTATGCAGTCCTGATTGTGGCGCTCACCTGCACGGCGCCAAACACGCATACGACCATCATTGGCACCGAGGCAGAAGCGACTCTCATCGCTGAAGACGACACGTCTCCATTCGTCCCTCCATTCACGCCTGTCGCGACACCACTGGAGGCGGGCTGCACGATGTTGGGGCGTGAGCGGAAGACGGCCTAACGGTGTGCGGGACCGTAGCCCAGCTTCATGGAGACGGTTGCGAATGGTCCTCGGCGATACCCCAGGAGCAACAGTGTCCCTAATTTGCTGGGAAGTGGCGGTGCGGTCCCCTACGGCACTGCGTAGGATCCTACGGTCTTGGCGTGTATCCGTGCGTCGCTGCGGTCCGGTCCCAGGTCGATGGGCACGTGCACCTTCCGCCGACCACTGGCGACAACATCGATGTACTGTGGAGACCTCACGCCCTACGTGTTGAGCAATTCGGCGGTACGTCCACCCGGCCTCCCGCATGCCCACTATACGCCCTCGCTCAAAGTCCGTCAACTGCACATACAGTTCACGTCCACGCTGTCGCGGCATGCTACCAGTGTTAAAGACTGCGATGGAGCTCCGTATGCCACGGCAAACTGGCTGACACTGACGGCGGCGGTGCACAAATGCTGCGCAGCTAGCGCCATTCGACGGCCAACACCGCGGTTCCTGGTGTGTCCGCTGTGCCGTGCGTGTGATCATTGCTTGTACAGCCCTCTCGCAGTGTCCGGAGCAAGTATGGTGGGTCTGACACACCGGTGTCAATGTGCTCTTTTTTCCATTTCCAGGAGTGTATAAGTCTGCAGGCTTTCGTGCCCGTTCTCACTGAAGTTACAATCTTCTGAGTTATTAGGCCGCGTCACGTTTCTTCTAAAATTTTCGACGTTTCGATCCGTCTGCTGGGATCTTCCTCAGGATCTTCTGGTGTCCACTACTGCTAAAGAGCGCGTCATTTATGTTGGCGGCCGAGTTTAGGTTCGTTCTGCGCATCTGACGTCACAAAACACAGTCAGCCAATGAACAGAGAACGACGTTGCCAGAGCTCGACTGCAGTGCAGAGCACGGACGAGTGTCTTCAGTTTTAGAAACATTCAGTCATAAATAAAGTAATTGAACAAAAGCAATGTCTTGATAGCAGACTTTCTTTTATAGAAAGTGTGGAAAAAGCATTCTTTATACCAATTGCTTCATACACTATTAATTAATTAAACCAAACAAGCAATAAGCCTCTTATTCAGGCGATAGCTAGGAAAGGTGTTTGTAGCATTCTCACTAACCGCTTTTTCGCAATAAAGAACAGCGGTAATTGTTTATTTTCTATTGTACTTCGACGAAACGTGAGTAATTCATAATCACACCAACAGTGTTTGTCGGTATTTTGCGTGATATTTTAAAGTCCTCCAGGAGATAAATTGAATGACGAGCTGCGTTAGCATAATGGTTAAGGTGTATGGTTGCTAAGCTAAAGGCTCTGATTACAAACCTTGATCGGTGCTTAATATTTTCTTTATTTTAAAAACAATATCGAAGTGTCTTACTTCATGAATTCTATTCGTTTGAATGTAATTTTTTGAAATTTCTAGTGGCAACTAAAATCGACCATACGGAAAGTATGCGCTATGGACTTTTACCTCTGCAAACTCTTCAAAATTTCGTTCACTACATCTAATGCTGCACAATAACTGCGTTGAACATCGAAACAGAATTAAGTCATTTATGGGGGGAAGGTATCAGTCAAGAAGATGTGTAAAAATCAAAGTCTTGGTCCAAATAGTTTTTGTGAAATCGAATGATACACTGTGTCAAAGCAGTCGGAACACCATGTGTCTGCACAGGCGAGCAGTGCAGTGATGACAAAATAGCGCACAGCGCGGAATGCGGGGAGCACGTCTCTGTAGCAGCGAAAGCGTTTATGCGGACGTGGTGGCTTTACTTCATAAACTGCGCGCTCCCCCCTAAACGTAAGTTTGCGAACTATACTATACTATACTATGGCGATGCTTCTCTTGGCGCATACAACTGGCAACGCAGCAATCTCCCGCGTCTAGGCGGGCATGCGCGGTCCGCCAAGATAAAAGAATTGAACTACAGAACACTGTCAAAGACGAGTGTCGCGTCCACTTATAAAGGGGGAATTTTCTGTCGTTCGTGCTGAAGAAGTAATAGTATTGCTTAAAATTCATGTGGCTACCATTGGTGGGCCATAGTCATAGGCTAATACAGAAGAAGGGGCGTTGGTAGCTCATCTCCTGTGGATACCATTGGCGGTCATCGTCGTTGGATAGAAAGGCACTATTGCACACTTATGCTGGAGAAGGGTTATTCGTTGAAACGCCTGCTACCGCTATTGGTTGGCTGTCATCAGTGGCTAGATTCGAAACGGACAGAGCAAGAGAGGGGGAATGTTTACCCAAAATATTATTGTCCGCCGAGGTGACTTGCAGCGCGTTGTTTATGCCGCTGACACACCGCGGCAGCGTATTCACTTTCTTGATGGCGGGGAGCCACGATGCCGGAAGCCTATAGCCGTCCACTCTGTTGAAACTAGATGCATTCTTAGAAATTTCAACCGCTTCTCGGACCTTTCTTGTGTAAATATTTGTTTCTTTAGCCAGTACACGTACGTTATTAAAATCGATGTCAGAGCCACAGATCTCGTGATGTTCCGCTACTGCCGATTTTGCACGTTGTTTTAGCCGCTTGTGCCGTTCGTGTTCCTTAATGCGTTCTTTAACATTCATTATTTCAGCAACTACTGTATCTGTTCTCTGCGCATTTTGATTTTAATCGATTTGCTTTATATTGCAATGGACATCTTTGTCAGTGACACAGGTTGTACATGATGTAATGGGTGTAAGTGTGCTGCACTGGCACTAAAGAAGGACATAATCTCAGCAATGAAGGAATAAAAATGCGAAATGGACAAATTATCAAGTGCCACTAACCAGAAGCCTACAAATACCTAGGCGGTTTGCAGTTGGACAAGATCAAGCTTTAGCATTTGAGAAATGTGATCAGCGTATGGTGGAGCCAGAGGGTAAGAGAAATTTCGAAAACAAATATGAATGGCACCAATACCATCAAAGCACTTAATAATTTAAACAATACCGCTCATCAGATACCCTAGAGGTACTCTGAGGTGTTTCAAAAATGACCGGTATATTTGAAATGGCAATAAAAACTACACGAGCAGCGATAGAAATACACCGTTTGTTGCAATATGCTTGGGACAACAGTACATTTTCAGGCGGACAAACTTTCGAAATTACAGTAGTTACAATTTTCAACAACAGATGGCGCTGCAAGTGATGTGAAAGATATACTGACAACGCAGTCTGTGGGTGCGCCATTCTGTACGTCGTCTTTCTGCTGTAAGCGTGTGCTGTTCACAACGTGCAAGTGTGCTGTAGACAACATGGTTTATTCCTTAGAACAGAGGATTTTTCTGGTGTTGGAATTCCACCGCCTAGAACACAGTGTTGTTGCAACAAGACGAAGTTTTCAACGGAGGTTTAATGTAACCAAAGGACCGAAAAGCGATACAATAAAGGATCTGTTTGAAAAATTTCAACGGACTGGGAACGTGACGGATGAACGTGCTGGAAAGGTAGGGCGACAGCGTACGGCAACCACAGAGGGCAACGCGCAGCTAGTGCAGCAGGTGATCCGACAGCGGCCTCGGGTTTCCGTTCGCCGTGTTGCAGCTGCGGTCCAAATGACGCCAACGTCCACGTATCGTCTCATGCGCCAGAGTTTACACCTCTATCCGTATAAAATTCAAACGCGGCAACCCCTCAGCGCCGCTACCATTGCTGCACGAGAGACATTCGCTAACGATATAGTGCACAGGATTGATGACGGCGATATGCATGTGGGCAGCATTTGGTTTACTGACGAAGCTTATTTTTACCTGGACGCCTTCATCAATAAACAGAACTGGCGCATATGGGGAACCGAAAAGCCCCATGTTGCAGTCCCATCGTCCCTGCATCCTCAAAAAGTACTGGTCTGGGCCGCCATGTCTTCCAAAGGAATCATTGGCCCATTTTTCAGATCCGAAACGATTACTGCATCACGCTATCTGGACATTCTTCGTGAATTTGTGGCGGTACAAACTACCTTAGACGACACTGCGAACACCTCGTGGTTTATGCAAGATGGTGCCCGGCCACATCGCACGGCCGACGTCTTTAATTTCCTGAATGAATATTTCGATGATCGTGTGATTGCTTTGGGCTATCCGAAACATACAGGAGGCGGCGTGGATTGGCCTCCCTATTCGCCAGACATGAACCCCTGTGACTTCTTTCTGTGGGGACACTTGAAAGACCAGGTGTACCGCCAGAATCCAGAAACAATTGAACAGCTGAAGCAGTACATCTCATCTGCATGTGAAGCCATTCCGCCAGACACGTTGTCAAAGGTTTCGGGTAATTTCATTCAGAGACTACGCCATATTATTGCTACGCGTGGTGGATATGTGGAAAATATCGTACTATAGAGTTTCCCAGACCGCAGCGCCATCTGTTGTTGAAAATTGTAACTACTGTAATTTCGAAAGTTTGTCTGCCTGAAAATGTACTGTTGTCCCAAGCATATTGCAACAAACGGTGTATTTCTATCGCTGCTCGTTTAGTTTTTATTGCCGTTTCAAATATACCGGTCATTTTTGAAACACCCTGTAAGTAGAACAGGGTAATCTGTACAGGAAAACATTTCAGCACAAACTCCACTCTAGCAGTGACACCGACCGGCTAAAGTTGTCCAGAAAAGCATACAGTACAATACACTTGCAAGTGAGGCAGACAGTGGAAGAAGAGAAACATCCGTTGATACATTATGTAAAAGATTCCAAAAAATTTGATCTGACTGAAGTCAATAACGGAAAGCTTCTCAAACCAGGAATAAATACCTGAAAGCTCTACTCCTGTACCGAATTGACAGCCTGCGCAATAAAGAGTTGTAAGAGCAGTTTTTGAAGCACATTGAAGGCAAAATACACTAAGAAAATATTTGGTCTTCGCAGACCAACAGAACTCTACAAGAGGAAACTGAAGGACTGATATTTGCATTTCAGGATTAAGGCATCAGAGCTAACGCCAACAAGGCAGAATCGAGATCTCAACGAAATGCTGACTCTGAAAAGAAGCTAACGAAAAAATTGACCATATCTTGAGCAGTTACAAAAATGTGGCTCAGACTAATTAGGCAGATAGAGGCACAATGAGGTGACATGAATGATCCACCGGAACGTATTCCAAATTTAGCAACTACCGGTTTCAAGGAACTGGTGGGACCACAAGGCAGAAGAAGTGGTCGACAACAAACATGCCAAATTGCTACGCGACTTCAGACTTGAGACAGATCGCATGCTGGAAGGCAATACACCAAACACCGCAACTGTGGAGAAAAAGAAAGTGTAGTGGTTGATATTGTCATCCCAGGTGATAGCAGAATCGACGGGAAACGACTTGAAAAACTCGCCAAACACGAGAACTTGAAAATCTAACTGCAGCGACTCTGGGTTAAACGAATGAAAACAGTCCCAGTGCTTCTTGCCACACTGAGAGCGGTATAAAAAGACCTTAGCAGGCGTTTGAAAGCCACTGACATTGATAAAACTTCCATCTGCCAACTACAAAAAGTCTCTTTACTAGAGTCTGCACAAATATCTACCGATACATCACACAGTCCTAGATTCTCGGGAGCCGGCCGCGGTGGTCTCGCGGTTCTAGGCGCTCAGTCCGGAACCGCGGGACTGCTACGGACGCAGGTTCGAATCCTGCCTCGGGCATGGATGTGTGTGATGTCCTTAGGTTAGTTAGGTTTAAGTAGTTCTAAGTTCTAGGGGACTGATGACCACAGCAGTTAAGTCCCATAGTGCTCAGAGCCAACTAGATTCTCGGGAAATGTATGACTAAGATTGTAAGTAGGCTGATTAGCTTTTTTATTGGTAACGTCACCTCTGTATGAAAATCACTGGCTGTGCTGTGTGCAGTCTGTGGCTGCTTTGCATTGTTGTAATACTCGCCATTGTAGTGTTAGGCAGCTGGCTGTGAACAGCGCGTAGCGTTGCGCAGTTGGAGGTGAGCCGCCAGCAGTGGTGGATGTGGGGAGAGAGATGGCGGAGTTTTGTAATTTGTCATGAACTGCTATATATATTAGGACTATTAAGGTAAATACAGTGTTTGTTCTCTATTAATATCTTTCATTGCTAACTATCCCTATCAGTAGTTAGTGCCTTCCATAGTTTGAATCTTTTATTTAGCTGGCAGTAGTGGCGCTCGCTGTATTGCAGTAGCTTGAGTAGCGAAGATTTTTGTGAGGTAAGTGATTTGTGAAAGGTATAGTTTAATGTAAGTCAGGGCCCATTCTTTTGTAGGGATTATTGAAAGTCAGATTGCGTTGCGCTAACAAAATATTGTGTGTCAGTTTAAGGACAGTCGTGTATAATTGTTAAAAGGGGACGTTTCACATGTCGACCCTTAGCCTAGGATACCTCACTGGAATCTTCTGATTTTTTCTTGTAGTTTGTGTAATTAGTGTAGATTTTGTTGATTGCTAGCGCGCAATTGTAGAGAGAATCTTCTTTGTAGTTGCAGTCTTTCATTGTTGTACAGTAAAACAGGTGTGGCACGCATGTAGATTTGCACCAAGTATTTCGCAGCTGCAATTAACTACATATTATTTTCAGTGCTATGTTAATGTGTCCCCCTATTTTTGCTCTTCAAATTTTGTTTTTCTGTGTTGTCGTGTGAAATATTGTGACAATGGCGTGTGAAAAACGTAACACTAGGCTCCAAAGTAAATTGAGAAATGACAGCGAAGACGAAACTAGTGTGTTAGCGCCACCGTGTAATGAATTAACTAATATTCAAAGTAGTAATTTGGTAACTGTGCATAGGGAAATGGAGCGGGTGGCAAACAATGGCGTGGACAGTGAAACAATTAGTCAAGAGGGAAGCATTATCGATCGATCGGTCGGCAACAGCTCGCCTCAGGAATCAGGAATGACAGGACACAATTTTGCAAATATTGTAGACTCAGGTTTTGGGTCCTCGCCGTTTTCTCAAATGAGTCAAGACACATTTTCTGCTTGTCAAAATGTGAATGTTGCCGGTGAAAATGCACTGCAAAAAAGCATAGAGAAACAGATTCCAGACACTAATACATTATTATTGCAATTAATGCAACAAATGGGACAAAATCTTCAAAAGTTAGACACAATGGAACAAAATCTTCAAAAGTTAGACACAATGGAACAAAATCTTCGGAAGTTAGACACCACACTTGAACAAACACGTGAAGATTTAACTACTGAGTTACATAACATTGAATCGAAATGTCAAAAAGTCTGTAATGACGTAAAAACACAAATTTGTGAGCATTTTCAACCTATTTTTTCGCGGCATGAAAATGCATTACAGAATCACGAAGCAGCCATAAAAGAACTGCAAACTATTGTTCATGAAAATCATGAGACCTTGTGGGCTAAAATTGACTCAGTTGCATCTACCGATTCGGTTACGCAACTTGCAAAAACTCAGGAAAACTTGAAGGACACAGTAGATTCGATTTCAACACAAATCGACACTCTGAAACTTGGTTCAGAAAAACACACTGAGGAAATGTGTTCACTATCGGAGAAAGTAGCCGAACTTTCGGATCAGGTCACTAACTTATCTACAAAGGTAGATGATGATCTGAATGACACAAGACCTGTAGCCTTCACTGACACAGAAGAGTATGAACAAATTAGAAAATTCAAACAAAATCAAATCAATACACAGTACAAAAGAGAAATCCGGGAAGTACAAGATCAGTTGACGCAGGTAATACAAGAATTACATATTTCAGAGGACACTCGCGCTCCAGTACGGGAAGAGGGACATAGAAATACGGAACAACCACAAAATAATAACACAGGACATTTCGGAAATTATGAAAGAAATTGGCAAGGCACATTGGATTTTGAGATGGAACCGCCGACACGACGTAACAATGACCGATATGCCACTCGCCGACACGATGATTTTGACTATAAGCTGTTCATTACTACACGTAAATTCAAAACGTTTAAGAATTCTGCCAACGACATTCATCCACAAGCGTGGCTCCATCAATTCTCTCATTGTTTTCCTCCCAACTGGTCATTGGAGCACAGGTTAGAATTTATGTGTGGCTACTTGGAGAATGAACCAGCTGTAAGAATGCGATCGGTCATTCACGATTGTCACAGTGAAGGAGAATTTTATCATGCCTTCCTCTCAGCGTATTGGTCTCAAGCTACACAAGACCGAGTAAAACATAGCATCATAATGATGAAACGTTTCGAACAATCTGAATTTTCCAGTCTTATGAAATATTTTGAAGACATGTTGCATAAGAATCAGTATCTTTCAAACCCATACAGCCCCTCAGAACTCATCCGCATTTGCTTAATCAAATTACCTGAACATTTGCGGCATATTATTTTAGCAGGACGTTGCAAAGACGACATTGAAGCTTTTCAGGGACTGTTACAAGAACTGGAAATTGACACTGACAATCGCGGAATGCGAGAACAGGAGCACAACAATTACAGTTCACATCTGTCACAATTCCGCGATGACAGAAATAATACACGACAAGGCTATTCTTATAACGTAAATCGTGACCAAAACAGACACCACCTGTATGACAACCGTTGGCAGAGTAGTAATAATTACAGGGAAAGATCACCTCTCCGCGGTAATGACTATTACAGAGACAATCAGAGAAACAGACAATATGGGAACCAAAATAATTATTATTACGGGAGACAGAATAACTTTAGACGCAACGGTCCAGCGCGCAGTTACGATTCAGGGAGAAATTCTCCACCACTTAACCGACAAGAAAGAAACTACAGGAACTACCAACATGACGACAGACGATGTGATCGTAACGACAGACCCGAATTGCATTAGAACTGGCGGGATTTAAACAGGGCAGGGCCCTCTCGTCACGGTGAATTTGTAGAAGTTAGGTCTCCAAATCCCAATAACGACACGCGCCAACAAAGAGAGAATAGGCAATGTCTCATACCGCAGGCAGCCACAAAACGTACATATGAAACTAACGACGCAGCTGCCGTAGCTAGTAATTACGTAAAAATGGAAGACATTAGGGACATCTTACTCCAAGAACACGACGTAAAACATAACAACATTGCATATCCTGTGATTCACATTACAGTAAATGACGTAAAATTTACGGCAGTACTTGACTCTGGCAGTCCCATTTCAGTAATTGAAACAGCCTTTAGCAAATGCAACAAATCGAACGATTGCCCCACACTTCCGTTACGTAAGATTAAATTACAAGGTGCAATCTTTGGAAAAAGTGTAGATGTACGCCAACAAACCAACTTAGAATTCTTTTGTCAAAGCCACAACTTCTCTATGAACTTTCTTATTGTTCCATTATTGTCGACGGAAATTATATTGGGAGTAGACTTTTTGAATGAATACAAAGCAATCTTAAGCTTTCACGATGCTGAAATAAGTTTAGAAAAAGAAGGTAAGTCAGTAGCTTTGAAATTTGAAGATTGGCTCTCAAACCATGACGAAGAAATTAATCGGCTTTACCTCCTGTTAGACAACAGTTCGGAATTTTCGACGGAACTTGACACTAACAATCACTCTGCAAGTACTGACAGGGTTGATATCGACGGCGCATTTGATACTAATGAGTTAATTCAGAATAAAATTCAAACAATTGAGAATTGTAATGACAATGATAGGCAAGACCTTTTTGAGATTTTACAAGCACATTCCACAGTTTTTACTCACAAAACAAGAACAATCAAGGGATTTCAATACCAATTTCGTGTTCGTGAGCATACTAAATTTTGTGTTAGACCATACGTAATTCCGGCGCATTATAGGGACCGTGTTAGAACAGAAATACAATCCATGCTTGACGAGGGCATTATTGAGCCTGCAGTAAGCTCATACAACAATCCATTACATGTTGTTGAGAAGAAAAATGGATCGATCAGGCTTGTCTTAGATTTGAGACAAATCAATACTATCATTATTCCTGAAACAGACAGACGTTGGAAGAACTTCTACAAAATTTTAATGGTGTAAAAGTATTGTCTTCCATTGATCTCAGATCCAGCTTTTATCAGATCGAACTTCATCCAGAATGTAGAAAATACACAGCTTTCCTTTGTTTCGGCGTTTGTTATCAGTTTCGGAATCTTCCTTTTGGTTTGAACATTTCTTCAGCTGCATTCATTCGCGGGCTAAATTCCATATTACCTGAGTTCTTAAAACGTCACATCACCTTATATGTGGTCGATATTCTAATAGCAGAAGCTTCATGGGAACAGCATAATCGCATCCTCAACAGTTTGTTACGTATTTTTGCAGAATCTGGAATTACAGTTAACTTGGAAAAGTCTGAATTCGGTAGGACAAAGGTGAGGTTTTTGGGTCATATTATTTCTTCTGAAGGCATTCAGCCGGATCCTGAAAAGTTAGAAGCAATCAGAGCCATTCCAGTTCCATCCACAAAAAAACAAGTCCGCAGTTTTCTAGGTCTCGTAAATTTTTACCGTCGTTTTCTGAATATGCAAATCCTTGTTACACCAAAACTTTGTTCTCTCACTGGAAAAAATACTATTTGGAACTGGGACGAAGAAGCATAGTTGGAATTCAATTCTTTGAAAGAATCGCTACTTAACGCGCCAATACTAGCTCATCCAGATCTGTCACAAGATTTCTGCCTTAGCACGGATTCTTCTAAAGTCGGTCTTGGTGCCCATTTATTTCAAGAAACCACAGAAAATGACACTACTGTTCAGAAAACCATTGCTTTTGCTAGCCGAGTGCTAACAAAATCTGAAAAAAATTATTCCGTTACTGAGTTAGAAGCTTTAGCTATCGTTTGGGCATTTAACAAATTCCGTTTCTTTCTTTCTGGTAAGCACGTAAAAGTATACAGTGATCATCGTGCATTACAATTTCTTATGTCTTCAAAATTAAATCATGACAGGTTAAAACGTTGGGCATTGTTTCTGCAAGAATTCCACTTCACAATAGTCTACATTCCCGTCAAGGAGAACATTGTTGCGGACGCACTGTCACGCGCACCGGCTGGGCTTGAGAAAAGTAACACAGAAGGCAACCTCGAGAAAAATTTCAGTATTCTTTACATTCAGAAAGTCGCCTTTGAAAACTTCATCACCACATCTTTAAAGGACATTGCTCATGAACAAGATAAAGATCCGATTTGGAAAGACATCAAAAGCAAATGGCATGAAAAGACACACACACAGATTCGGCATTATTATCTGGTTAGAAACAACATACTGTTCAAACGCTGCACTGTTGATGACAAGCTATGGGTACTTTGCATTCCTGACGATTTTGTTAATAAGCTCATTTGGTACATTCATTTCAGCTACGCACATTTTGGTCCACGAAAATGTCATCATATTCTTCGAACGACTTGTTATTTTAACAATATGGAAAAGAGAATTCGAAGAGTCTTGTCTATTTGTAAACTTTGTCAAAAGGCGAAACCATCTACTATCTCACATCGTGCTCCGTTGTTTCCTATTATTCCTTCTAAATTAAAAGAATTTATTGCTGTTGATCTCTTGGGACCGCTTGTCAGAACATCGAATGGATTTTCGTACGTTCTAGTCGCTGTTGAACTTACTTCCAAATTTGTTTCTTTCACTCCGTTACGTAAAGCCACTGGACGATCTGTATCCAACGCCATTGTTAAAAATTTCTTATGTGAAGTTGGCCACGTTGCTAAAGTCATTTCAGATAACGGACCGCAATTCAGATCTGCTGTTTGGTCACGCATGCTTCGCAACCATAAAATCAAACCTGTTTTTATTTCATTGTACTCACCACATTGTAACCCCTCCGAACGGATTATGAAAGAAAGCAATAAGCTTTGCAGACTTTATTGTCACAGAAAGCATCAGCATTGGGACAGATATTTACACTTATTTCAAAACGTGCTGAATGAAATGCCTCATGACTCCACTGCTTTACCACCTGCTCTTGTACTGAAGAATGAAAAACCACCGAACAGAATCAGAGAGCTTGTACCTTTCCCGAATACACGTAAACTTCGACACAAAGACATAATTGATTTGGCTATTAAAAATATAAAATCTGCAGCAGACAAAAGGAGAAAACTACACGGTAAAGCAAATGCAAAGAAATTATATATTGGTCAGAAAGTTCTCATTAAAGCTCATTCATTGTCACATAAGAAGAAACACTTGAGTCACAAATTCTTTCTAGTTTACAATGGACCTTACAGAATCCGACGTATACCACATGATAATTGCGTTGAAGTTGAAACTCTGCGTACTAGGAAGAGTAAAGATTTACACCACATTTCACATGTAAAACCGTTTATTGAAAGATAATCTGCTTTTTAACTTTGTCATTGCCATATAGCTTTTCACTTTACATTGCTAATATGCTTTGTCAGACTTAGAATCTGTTAACATACAACTATGTTTGAAGTTAAATATCCAGCCTAGAACCTAGGGAACATTTTTAAACAGAAATTACGAATGCATTGTTATAGTGAACAGACTACACAGTGTTGTATTTGTACATTCTTGCTTGTTAGTTGCACGATTACATAACGACTATCAGGCTTACATACTTAGGACACATACTGGAACTGCTAATGAGATTTTAATGCAACATTTTGGTTTACTTGAAAATACATTCTGGATTTAAAGTACTTTCCGTGAGATACCAGATGACACAGTGGTTAGTTTATGTGACAGCTACACGATTTTATCACGACGCTACTAATGAGTGACAGTTTACAATGTTGCTTTTGCAGTGTTTCTGTTTTATATCTGCACAGTTTTCTGTTTTATTCTGGAAAGTAAAACATGTTTTAGTAGTAACTTTTGTGGTATAGCTACAATGAGACAGCCTTTTCCGTAGCACAACAATACGTTACAGCACAGTACTTTCTTCATCACGCCAATAAGCATAATAACTAAGATATCTATACGCAAAGCATTTCACTTTTGTTTATCATGAGGTAAGTACATTGACTTCTGCAGAACTTAGCATTCGGAGGACGATAAATACGAGACTTCCACAGAGATTATCTTACAACATGACGCACAGTTTAGCGCTACAGTACACGTATTTGAGTGATTAATTTCGCACTTAAAACATTTATTTTTTTAAAGATATTTGAAGTGCAATGATAAAAGGGTTTTCCGTGATACATTTCATTCCATTGCTCTAATCTGTAAGACCTGAGGGTATAATTACATTAATCCTCAGGGGGGTACACGCTTACTTTGTGTACCATGTGTTTGGCAAGCACAAGGAGCCCTAGCTAATATGGTATTTGCTTATACAACTTTACACATCGGTACCATATTTCTCTAACACATAAATTACACAGCTACCTGATCATTTAACAGAGAAAGAAACATTTTTTTTTTACTACGTCAGTGACAGATGTTTACGTAATTACACAGTTGGATAACTTCACACTTACGAAATTGTATGTTGTTTGTACTTTGTGAACTGTTCATATTTTTTTGGAACCATTGTGATACTATGAGAGCTTTGAATGATATATTTGGTATGGGATCACGATTTTTAAAGTACGTTTGAGGCAGATGACACTTTTGACATGAGCAGAGAATTTTTTTTAGGTTTTGAAATTATTGGAGGAAACTACGACGATTTTGAGAGTTGACTGAGGTGTTATGATATTATTACGATGACTATGTGTATTATGCTGTTGCGGTATGTTTATGATCAATAATCTGATGCTATATGAGTTATTTGAGTATGCTACGTATCTGTTATCATACAATATTTAAGAAGTGTCGACGAATAAGGTAAGGAATAATGAGTAGTGGTTAGGGACTCACTCTGGTTTGTGAAACAGGTTGTTGGAAACCAAGAATCGTACTTTATGAGTTATGAAATGTATGTAAATGCGTGAATGTATTACAATGCCGACGAAAACTTTTTGGACACTGTTATATCAATAGGATTTTGTTTCTACATATTTGTAACGCAAATTCTTCACCTGTGAAATATTTTTATACGAGACTGCCACTGTAGCGGAAACTGTTGTCGTAAATATTTCGGTAAGAAAGGTAAGTGACCTTGACGTAATGCGTCTTGAGTGGCCACCTGTGCCAGCCACCTGGAGAAACAGCCATTAGGTAAAAAAAAGGGGAGGCCTTTAACATCGCTATTGACATTCCTTTGTAGAAAGCATCGCAAATACGACACGCTCATTACTTGGAAACATATGATTACTCGTATTTTGTGCTACTTACTGAAATGCTTATGAATTGATGGGAAATATTCGTACAACTGCACACCTGATTAGGACAAGTGTCTTTCTACGAGAATTGATAGAATTTCTACTAACTTATGAAATGTCACATGACTATTGAATGATGTTTTTATGGTTTGGTTTGCGTAATTGCTTATTTCATTTTATATCTGTTTTCCACCTGTGTTGCAGCATTGGTTTTATAAAATAAACTTAAATGCATTTGCTAATGTGAAAACTTTCTGTCAACAGATCTATTAAATTATTATTTTATGATCCACATTCTTCGAAAAAAGGAGCTCTTGGAATGGAAAGAACAATAAGAAGGGACTAATAACAGGAACTGCATATATAATTTTCTTTTCAAGTACTTGGTAATTTTTTGTAGAATTAGTTTTTGTGGTGCAGCACTTTAATTACATAGACATTAAGATGTGAATAGACATTTCCCTTGTCTGCATTGTTGTCTTTAGTGTAATACTTTTTCTGCTTGATCTTTGCCATGCTTAGGTATAATTATAGCATTTGCTGCTGCTGTTTGCCATGCATAGTGCTACTAAATTTCTCTTTGTATTACTCTGTTAAGCTAGTTTTGCTACTGATTTATTTTTCTTGTTTGCTGCACAGTGCCTTATATTAGTTGTAATATTGCAATTGCTTTGCCTATCTAAATTTTTTGTCATTGGTGTTTGTGTTAATTGTTTTGTGCTGCTGCATTGCCTCATCCCTTAGTCTAGCATCTGAGCTCAGTAGATTTAAGTTAGCTTAAGAGGGGGTAGACTATATAAGAAACTGACTATAGACAATAGGGAAAAAATGCATTGAGAAGTTATATGAAAAAGATTTGGGCCAAAATGAGTATTGTACAGTGAGACATGATTATTTTGAAAGGAATATGAATAGAATACAGAAAGCAGGTATAGATAGTTTATTTTTGGGAATAATGACGAATGAAGGGAGATCTCCGAGAAGTAAAGAAAGCTTTGTTTGCAAAATACTGCAGTAAAACAAACCCTGTCCTTTCCTTGTGTTATCCCACTATGTGTTTGTGTTCCCTTGTGTATTTGTGTTTTTCCTGTCTTTATGTGTTTAGCTAATATGATTTATGTTGTAGAATTTTTCAAACACTATGTTATTTTCTTCATAAAGGTGTTTAGACATTATTTATTCTGTTTTGTTTTAATGCTCACGTGTGAAGTTGATGTTTCAATAATTATTCTGATCTTTTATTTATTTACTTATGTCATAATTCCTGTAACACTGATGTATATGTTTATTTCTATTCTTTTGTAAAGCCCCTATTCCTACAAATGTTATCTGTATTATTATGTTTTTAATGATGTATTTTGTACCGTTGCTATTGTATTCTTATGCTATAAAATTGTAATTGATACCAGTTCATCATATTATTAACTTGTAAGTTCCATTTCACTGCACACGTTTCTGTTGGTCATAGTATATGGACAATATGTGAGAAGTAGGGACTGTCAGTGTTTGCATGTGTGTTAATAATTCAGCAAGGGACTGGATAACAGCATTGCGGGTTCTAAGGACAATTCCAAAAACTTTGTGAGTGCACAAGTGGTGGTTATGGACTTGCTATATTATCCGCAAGACTCTTCAATGGTGATTGTGCACCTGCACAGTCACAACAGATGGTTGCTGGCCATCTCTACAAGGACTGCGGTGGGTCTGCGCCTCTGGTGGCCCACCAATACCATTATCTCTACAAGGACTACAGTGGGTCTGCATCTTTGATGACTCACCAGTACCATTATTTCTACAAGGACTGCAGTGGGTCTGTGCCTCTGGTGGCCCACCAATACCGTAATCTCTACCAGGACTACAGTGGGTCTGCTCTGTGATGACCTACCAAACGATATTCTTCAAAACTTCGATTCACTCTGCTGTGGGTTTGCTCTGTTGTGGCCCATTACCTGTCTGCATGTCAAGAGTCAGCACTGTCTTTCAGTTGGAAGTACAACACTACTTCTTCAAGACTGCATGGAAATCCACTACTTCCGTGTGCATTTTCTTTTACTGCTCATACTTTGAGAAAAACACTGCAATTTTACTGTGATGAACGATTAGGACTGTCTTTATGGACTGTGAGAAAATTTTAGCTTTTGACCAACATTGTATCAATAAGTGTGTGCATTTGATTTCTTTGTTATTCTAATTATGAAAAATTTTTTCAAATCTGTATTGGCCACTGCCCAAACCAATTTGTAAAATTTTTTGTGGGGAGCATGGGGGCTATGTAAGTAGGCTGTTTAGGTTTTTTTATTGGTAACGCCACCTCTGTATGAAAATCACTGGCTGTGCTGTGTGCAGTCTGTGGCTGCTTTGCATTGTTGTAATACTCGCCATTGTAGTGTTAGGCAGCTGGCTGTGAACAGCGCGTAGCGTTGCGCAGTTGGAGGTGAGCCGCCAGCAGTGGTGGATGTGGGGAGAGAGATGGCGGAGTTTTGTAATTTGTCATGAACTGCTATATATATTAGGACTATTAAGGTAAATACATTGTTTGTTCTCTATTAATATCTTTCACTGCTAACTATCCCTATCAGTAGTTAGTGCCTTCCATAGTTTGAATCTTTTATTTAGCTAGCAGTAGTGGCGCTCGCTGTATTGCAGTAGCTTGAGTAGCGAAGATTTTTGTGAGGTAAGTGATTTGTGAAAGGTATAGTTTAATGTTAGTCAGGGCCCATTCTTTTGTAGGGATTATTGAAAGTCAGATTGCGTTGCGCTAACAAAATATTGGGTGTCAGTTTAAGGACAGTCGTGTATAATTGTTAAAAGGGGACGTTTCACAAGATAAAATATGTATCTCCAGCTGTATTTACTGCTATAGACAATACTACTCCTAGTATATTAAATCGCTCAAAAGAGGAAAGGCCACTGGACCTGATGGGATACCAGTTCGATTTTGCACAGAGTACGCGAAGGAACTTGCCCCCCTTCTTGCAGAGGTGTCCCGTAGGTCAATAGAAGAGCGTAGTGTTCCAAAAGATTGGAAAAGGGCACAGGTCATCCCCGTTTTCAAGAAGGGACGTCGAACAGATGTGCAGAACTATAGACCTATATCTCTAACGTCGATCAGTTGTAGAATTTTGGAACACGTATTATGTTCGAGTATAATGACTTCTCTGGAGACTAGAAATCTAACCTGTAGGAATCAGCATGGGTTTAGAAAAAGGCGATCGTGTGAAACCCAGCTGAAGCTATTCGTCCACGAGACTCAGAGGGCCATAGACACGGGTTTCCAGATAGATGCCGTGTTTCTTGACTTCCGCAAGGCGTTTGATAGAGTTCGCCACAGTCGTTTGATGAACAAAGTAAGGGCATGTGGACTATCAGACCAATGGTGTGATTGGATTGAAGAGATCCTAGATAACAGAACGCAGCATGTCATTCTCAATGGAGAGAAGTCTTCCGAAATAAGAGTGCTTTCAGATGTGTCGCAGGGGAGACTCGTAGGACCTTTGCTATTGATAAATACACAAATGACCTTGTGGATGACATCGGAAGTTCACTGAGGCTTTTTGCGGATGATGCTGTAGTATATCGAGAGGTTGTAACAATGGAAAATTGTACTGAAATGCAGGAGGATCTGCAGCGAATTGACGCATGGTGCAGGGAATGGCAATTGAATCTCAATGCAGACAAGTGTAATGTGCTGCGAATACACAGAAAGAAAGATCCCTTATCATTTAGCTACAATACAGCAGGCCAGCAACTGGAAGCAGTTAATTCCATAAATTATCTGGGAGTACGCATTAGGAGTGATTTAAAATGGAATGATCATATAAAGTTGATCGTCGGTAAAGCAGATGCCAGACTGATATTCATTGGAAGAATCCTAAGGAAATGCAATCCGAAAACAAAGCAAGTAGGTTACAGTACGCTTGTTCGCCCACTGCTTGAATACTGCTCAGCGGTGTGGGATCCGTACCAGATAGGGTTGATAGAAGAGATAGAGAAGATCCAACGGAGAGCAGTGCGCTTCGTTACAGGATCATTTAGTAATCGCGAAAGCGTTACGGAGATGATAGATAAACTCCAGTGGAAGACTCTGCAGGAGAGACGTTCAGTAGCTTGGTACGGGCTTTTGTTGAAGTTTCGAGAACACACCTTCACCGAGGAGTCAAGCAGTATATTGCTCCCTCCTACGTATATCTCGCGAACAGACCATGAGGATAAAATCAGAGAGATTAGAGCCCACACAGAGGCATACCGACAATCCTTCTTTCCACGAACAATACGAGACTGGAAAAGAAGGGAGAACCAATGGAGGTACTCAAGGTACCCTCCGCCACACACCGTCAGGTGGCTTGCGGAGTATGGATGTAGATGTAGTACTACTAATACCACAATACTACTACTAATAGTAATGATTAAGTTACAGTAAAAGTATTATGTATTAGTATCAACATTATATGAGAGACTGGATTTGGAGTGGAGCCGTGATCGGGAAGCGTGGATTGCTGTGGATAGCGCCACACCGTGGCCAGCAGTGAACTGCTGTTCTGCACCACCCTGGCTGACCTTCGTCTGCAAGTATGGCGGCGGTCTGGAGAGAGTCCCCACTCTTGAAAGAGTCACAGAGGTGTTACATCTAGCGTCACGATGCGGGGAGCCAGCGGGTATGACTAAGTCACGTTGATGGCACAACGGTAGGACATGGACACCTTGCGTCCACATGCGTTACCTCTAATGAGGCAGTAATAGGGTGTCATTTTTCAAGACGGCAATGTTCATCTACACGTGACACGTCTCTCTATGAAGTCTGCAATATGGTGAGCTACTCGTGCAGGTAACAAGTTTCCTAGCTCTGCCCCAGATAGCACTCTTGTTGGCCCAGTTCGGACATCAACCGAGTAAGACTGGCAGTATCCGGGATGTCAAGGACCAGTTACAGCAGCTTTCCTCAGGAGAGGTTACAGATACCTCATGACACCTTTCCCAACCGAGCCAGTGCTTCCAGGATACATGGATACGTCACAGTGATAAGTGGCCTCATACTATCAAGTTCGTTGTAAAATTGACTCGATTTTGTAATCAGTAAAATAACAACAAACACTCTTTCGATCTGCGAAGTATCGTTTCTCGCTCCTCTTCTGGGTGCTTCACATTTTTTTTACCAGGGTTTAATATTATTATTAGCGAATATCCCAATTGGAGAAGGATAATCAGGAGATTTCCAATCTTTCTTAAGGTTGTTCTTCTTTTCCCAACATTTCTTCGTTTTCTCCTCGAAGGCGTTCTTTGTTTCTTTCTTCCGTCCGCTTTGGTCGGTACGGTTTTGGTTCTATCTCTGGAGTACACTTCCATTTGTCAATTTTGCTTCTGAATGTATCCCTGTCAGGTGTGTTTGTTATGTCCATTTTTGCTTTTGTGAAATCCTTCTTGACTTCAGTTTCCCAGGGTAGTCTGTTTCCAGGTAATCTGTCTAGTTGTCCACAGAACTTCATTCGTCTCTTTCTGATATCAGTTTCAATGTTTGATACTTTTTCTGTTGTCTCGATGGTCTGCAGTCTGTATTCATCTTGTGTGTATCGTGGTCCCAGACTTGTGCTAATCATCTTTCTCTCTACTTTGTTAATTTCTTGTAAACCTAGTTTTTGATTCAGTGACAGTGTTTTAGTTTCATACGTGGCTGTCGGTTTGATTACGGTGTTCTAGTGCCTGATTTTGGTGCCTCTTGACACGAATTTTTTGTTATACAAATTCTGAAAGGTCCTGACGCTGTCTTGATTTTATGCAATCTTTCTTTTTATGCTATTATTTCAAGTCCTGTTGGCTCAATAATTCCACCGAGATATTTAAAGTGTTTGGCTCTGTGAATTTCAACATAATTTCTTTTACGTTTCGGAATATCTAACTTGGAACAGATGAACTCACTCTTCTCAAAGGAGATTTGCAGGGCAGCCTTCTCTACACATCCTTTGAGTGTCAGGATTTGTTTTGCTGCTGTTTCTTCACTGTCAGTTAGAATCGCTAAGTCGTCTGCAAACGATAAATATGGAACGTTCAGTATTCCTTGACCTCTTCCTTTTTCGATTGTCTACCTAAATTTTGTTTTCTTAGTTACATTTCCCATTCTTTCATTACTTCGTCTAAAACTATGACGAATAATAGTGGCGAAAACCCATCTGCTTGTCTTTAAAAATGGTTCCGAAATTTTATCTATGAGTTTAGTTTTTAATTTGGGTTCTGTCAGTGTTTATTCGATCAGTTTTCGGGTTTTGGTGTCCAATCCGTGTTCTTCTACCACACTGCGCAGAGATTGACTATCTATAGAATCGAACGCTTTTTTATAATTAAAGAATGTGCAGACTATTGGTTTTGATTACTGCTTAAATTTTTAAAGTAGTTTTAAGATTAAAGATCTGTCCTGGGCCTGATCTATTGGGTCGAAATCCTGCTTGGTAATCAAAGTGTGTGTTCTAGATGTTCTTGTGCTCTCTTTCAGGAGACATGCGTTTAAAATTTTGTAAGTGACCAGCAAACGTGAAATGCCTCTGTAGTTGTTGACATCTCATTTCTCTCCCTTTATGTGAAGTGGATGAATTAGTACACATTTTCAGTCATCTGGAATATTTTCAGTCTGCCAAATTTCTTGGATGATTTGAGTATAATCTTACAAGAAATTTGGACTGGGACTGGACAGGAATTTCATATATATGCTATAAATTTTCAGTTTCTTTGTTTGATATCATCATCTCGATGTGGTGTCAAATATCTATATAGTAATAACTGCATCTGACTGACAGCTTGTTATTTCAACATTTTAGCGCTGATGTTATCCAAATACTTTTTCCTGACCACATTTTATGGTATTCATTGATTTTCTAAGCTACGCTATTTAGATACAGTCACAACTACTAAATTTTTCTTTCTCAAATTCCTACACCAACATGGTTGAAGAAGATATCTGACGCAACTTTCTGATACATGTACTATATTTCTGGACGGGTATACCACCCGCTGACCGCGTCTGATTACAGTTTAGAAATTATGCTATGCTCGCCTCAATCCTATAATACGACCTTCAGCAACGGAAAAATGCACGAAACAACGACTTTTTATGAGAAAATAGACAAATGCATAGCAGCGGTGTTTTAAATGTCAAATTACACGCCATGCTGTACTTTCTCTGTGAACAGAACACAGTCTCTTCCCCATACAACGTCTGTCAAACAAATGTACACACAGGAATTGGAGTACCTCACAAACACCTGTCACTGACTTAGAACCATTGCAGTAATGAAACTGAAGACTCCGTTTATGTCCAAGACGTATCAGTGGAATGGAGTAATTCGCATACATCTTCGTTCGTCTACGGGAGGGTGCCAAAATAGGCTTTCCATCGGTTTCATAGACATGATTCATCATATATGCCTTGGAAGTGCTCTACTGACTGTGGTATGTAGGTGGTTTAATGTTAACGTTTTCAGGTAGATAGCGTTGTAAGTCACTAACAAACACGCAGTTGTACACGAGTCAAACGGAGGTTATATCACACAGCTGATACAGGCCGTGAGAAAAACACAAAAAATCGTTAAATGTTCAAAGAATGACCTAACACATCGTCTCCCTCTCTCTAAAATGCATCATTAGTCTTTCTACTTCGTTACAACCCCCATCGAACGATTACTCCATCTACCTTTTATCATCGTTTAACGCAGATACATGTCAATTTAGAGGCAATGGTTGTTTTCTCCAGGAAAGCATCCATGACAGCAGCATTTCTATTACCTCAGAATAGAACTGCAGAATGCTGTTAACAATCATGCAGCAACTGTTATGTAAGGTATTTGTTAGCTGACAGTGCTTGGTTGCGATTGGTAGATCGTACAGAGAAGCACATTGTGAATAATGATTGTTAGAGTTTAAAACACTAAATAGTTTCTCATACGGTCAAACACGAGAGCGATTCAGTAGTTGTATTCTGCAGCCACACGCTGGTAATACATTGCTCTTTAGCTAAGGTGGACGTAGCGTTTATCACAATCAGAAGTCTGATCACATTCTAAAGAGCTGTAAGGTGGTTGCTGATAACTTTAGGGTCACTCTTGGGCTTGTGGTCCGAAGTACACTACTGGCCATTAAAATTGCTACACCAAGAAGAAATGCAGATGATAAACAGGTATTCATTGGACAAATATATTATACTAGAACTGACATCTGATTAAATTTTCACGCAATTTGGGTGCATAGATAGTGAGAAATCAGTACCCAGAACAAAAACTGTAAGTAGGCTGTTTAAAATTTCTTATTGGCAACGTTACGTAGCGCTCTGTATGAAAATCACTGGCTGTGCTGTGTGCAGTCTGTGACTAGTTTGCATTGTTGTCTGCCATTGTAGTGTTGGGCAGCTGGATGTTAACAGCGTGTAGCGTTGCGCAGTTGGAGGTGAGCCGCCAGCAGTGGTGGATGTGGGGAGAGAGATGGCGGAGTTTTGAAATTTGTAAGACTGGATGTCAATTATGACTATTAAGGTAAATACATTGTTTGTTCTCTATCAAAATCTTTCATTTGCTAACTATGCCTATCAGTAGTTAGTGCCTTCAGTAGTTTGAATCTTGTATTTAGCTGGCAGTAGTGGCGCTTGCTGTATTGCAGTAGTTCGAGTAACGAAGATTTTTGGTGAGGTAAGTGATTTGTGAAAGGTATAGGTTAATGTTAGTCAGGGCCATTCTTTTGTAGAGATTTTTGAAAGTCAGATTGCGTTGCGCTAAAAAAAATATTGTGTGTCAGTTTAAGCACAGTCATGTATAATTGTTCTAAGTAAGGGCACGTTTCATATGGCGACCCTGCCAGGATACCTCACTGGAATTTTCAGATTTTTTCTTGTAGTTTGTGTAATTAATGTAGCTTTTGTTTATTGCTAGCGCATAATTATAGAGAGAATTTCCTTTGTAGTTGTAGTTTTTCATTGTTGTACAGTAAAACAGTTGTGGCATGCATGTAGATTTGCAGCAAGTATTTCGCAGCTGCTCTTGCAATTAACGAGATATTATTTTCAGTGCTACGTTAATGTGTTCTCTTATTTTTGCTCTTCAAATTTTGCTTTTCTGTGTTATCGTATGAAATATTGTGACAATAATGGCGTGTGAAAAACGTAATACTAGGCTCCAAAGTAAACTGAGAAATGACAGTGAAGACGAAAGCAGTATGTTAGCGCCACCGAGTAATGAATTAACTAATGTTCAAAGTAGTAATTTGGTAATTGTGTATAGGGAAATGGAGTGGGCTGCAAACAATCGTGTAGACAGTGAAACAATTAGTGAACAGGGAAGCATTATCGATCGATTGGTCGGCAACAGCTTGCCTCAGGAATCCGAAATGACAGGACACAATCTTGCAAATACTGTAGTCTCAGGGTTTGGGTCCTCACCGTTTTATCAAATGAGTCAAGACACATTTTCTGCTTGTCAAAACGTGAATGTTGCAGGTGAAAATGCACTGCCAAAAAGCATAGAGAAACACATTCCAGACACTAATACATTACTATTGCAATTAATGCAATAAATGGAACAAAATCAGAGACAAACACAGCAAAAGCTTCAAAAGTTAGACACAATGGAACAACACCAGAGACAAACACAGCAACAGTTAGACACAATGGAACAAAATCTTCGGAAGTTAGACACCACACTTGAACAAACACGTGAAGATTTAACTACTGAGTTACATAACATTGAATCGAAATGTCAAAAAGTCTGTAATGACGTAAAAACACAAATTTGTGAGCATTTCCAACCTATTTTTTCGCGTCATGAAAATGCATTACAGAATCACGAAGCAGCCATAAAAGAACTGCAAACTATTGTTCATGAAAATCACGACACCTTGCAAGCTAAAATTGACTCAGTTGCATCTACAGATTCGGTTACGCAACTTGCAAAAACTCAGGAAAACTTAAAGGACACAGTAGATACGATTTCAACACAAATGGACACTCTGAAACTTGGTTCAGAAAAACACACAGAGGAAATAATTTCACTAACGGATAAAGCAGCCGAACTTTCAGATCAGTTCACTAACTTATCTACAACGGTAGATGATGATCTGAATGACACAAGACCTGTAGCCTTCACGGACACTGAAGAGTATGAACAAATTAGAAAATTCAAACAAAATCAAAATCAAATCAATACACAGTACAAAAGAGAATTCCAGGAAGTACAAGATCAGTTGGCACAAGTAATACAAGAATTACATATTTCAGAGGACACACGCGCTCCAGTACGGGAAGAGGGACATAGAAATACGGAGCAACCACAAAATAATAATACAGGACACTTCGGAAATTATGAAAGAAATTGGCAAGGCGCACTGAATTTTGAGATGGAACCGCCGAAACGAAGTAACAATCAGCGATATGCGACTCGCCGACATGATGATTTTGACAATAAGCTGTTCATTACTACACGTAAATTCAAAACATTTAAGAATTCTGGCAACGACATTCATCCACAAGCGTGGCTCCATCAATTCTCTCATTGTTTTCCTACCAACTGGTCACTGGAGTACAGATTAGAATTTATTTGTGGCTACTTAGAGAATGAACCAGCTGTAAGAATGCGATCGGTCATTCACGACTGCCACAGTGAAGGAGAATTTTATCATGCCTTCCTCTCAGCATATTGGTCTCAAGCTACTCAAGATCGCGTAATACATAGCATCATAATGATGAAACATTTCGAACAATCTGAATTTTCCAGTCTTGCATGTTGCATAAGAATCAGTATCTCTCAAACCCATACAGCCCCTCAGAACTCATCCGCATTTGCTTAATCAAATTACCTGAACATTTACGACATATTATTTCAGCAGGACGTTGCAAAGACGACATTGAAGCTTTTCAGGTACTCTTACAAGAATTAGAAATTGACACAGACAGTCGCGGGATGCAAAAAAAGGAAAACAATCACTGCAGGTCACATCCGTCATAATTCCGTGACGACAGAAACAATAACTGGACACGACAAGTCTACTCTTACAACGCAAATCGTGACCAAAACAGACACCACCCATATGACAACCACTGGCAGAGTAATAATAGTTACAGAGAAAGATCGCATTTCCATAGTAATGAATATGACAGAGATTACCATAGAAACAGACAATATGGGAACAAAAACAATTATTATCAAGGGAGACAGAATAACTTCAGACGCAACAGTTCAGCGCTCAGTTACGATTCCGGGAGAAATTCTCCACCACATGACCGACAAACAAGAAACTATGTAAACTACCGACAAAACGACAGACCTGAATTCCATCAGAACTGGCGGGATTCGAACAGAGCAGGGCACTCTCGACAAGGTGAATTTGTAGAAGTTAGGTCTCCTAATCCCAATAACGACGCACGCCAACAAAGAGACAGACAATGACACACACCGCAGGCAGCCACGTGTGCCGGCTGGCTCAGGGAAAAATTACATAGACGCTAACCTTGAGAAAAATTTTAGCATTCTTTACCGATGTACCGTATACCACATGATAATTGCGTTGAAGTTGAAACTCTGCATACTAGGAAGAGTAAAGGTTTACACCACATTTCACATGTAAAACCGTTTATTGAAAGATAATCTACTTTTTAACTTTGTCTTTGCCATAAAACTTTTCACTTCACATTTCTAGTATGCATTGTCAGACTTAGAAACTTTTACCATGCAACAATGTTTGAAGTTAAATATCCAGTCAAGAACCTGGGCAACTTATTTAGACAGTAATTACGAATGCATTGTTATAGTGAACAGACGACACAGTGTTATACATTCTTGCAACAAGTTGCACGATTACGTAACGACTATCAGGCTTACATACTTAGAACTTATACTGCTAATGAGATATTAATGCAACATTTTGGTTTATTTGAAAAGATACTCTTTATTCGAAGTACATTCGGTGAGATTAAAGATGACTTAGCATTTGGTTTCTTTGATAGCTACACGATTATATCACGACGCTACTAATATGTTACACAATTTACATTGTTGCTTTTGCGGTGTTTCTGTTTTATATCTACACAGTTTTTCTGAATTATTCTGGGAAGTAAAGCATGTTTTAGTAGTAACATTTGTGGTATAGCTACAATGAGACAGCCTTTTCCGTAGCACAACAATACGTTACAGCACAGTAGTTCCTTCATCACGGCAGTAAGCATAATAACTAAGATATCTATACACAAAGCATTTCACTTTTGTTTATCATGAGGTAAGTACATTGACTTCTGCAGAACTTAGCTTTTGGAGGACGATAACTATGACACTTCCACAGAGATTATCTTACAACAAGACACACAGTTTAGCGCTACAGTACACGTATTTGAGTGATTAATTTTGTACTTAAAACATTTATTTTTAAAGATATTTGAAGTACAATGATACAAAGGTTTTCCATGATACATTTCATTCCATTGCTGTAATCTGTAACACCTGAGGGTATAATTACATTAATCCTCAGGGGGTACACGCTTACTTTGTGTACCATGTGTCTGGCAAACACAAGGAGCCCTAGCTAATATGGTATTTGCTTATACAACTTTACACATCAGTACCATATTTCTCTAACACAAAATTAGACAGCTATCTGATTATTTAACAGAGAAACAAACATTTTTTTTACTACGGCAGTGACAGATGTTTATGTAATTACACCGTTGGATAACTTCACAGTTACTAAATTGTATTTTGTCTGTACTTTGTGAACTGTTCATATTTTTTCGAAACCATTGTGATTCTATGAGAGCTTTGAATGATATATTTGAGATGGAATCATGATTTTTATAGTACGTTTGAGGTAGATGACACCATTTAAATGAGCAGAGAATTTTTTTAGGTTTTGAAATTACTGGAGGAAGCTACGACGATTTTGAGATGTGATTGATTTGTTATGATGTTATTATTACGATGACTATGTGTATTATGCTGTTGCGGTATGTTTATGATCAATAAGCTGATGCTATATAAGTTATTTGATTATGCTACATATCTGTTATGATGAAATATTGAAGAAGTGTCGATGAATAAGGTAAGGAATAATGAGTAGTGGTTAAGGACTCTGGTTTGTGAAAAAGGTTGTTGGAAACCAAGAATCGTACTTTAAGAGTTATGAAATGTGTGTAATTGCGTGAATGTATCACAATGCTGGCGAAAATTTTTTGGACACTGTTATATTCATAAGATTTTGTTTCTACTCATTTGCAACGCAAATTCTCGACCCGTGAAATTTTGTATATGAGACTGCCACTGTAGTGCAAACTGGTGTTGTAAATATTTCGGTAAGAAAGTTAAGTGACCTTCACGTAATGCGTTGTGGGCACGATGCATTACGTGGGCGGCTGCGCGACAGCCGCCTGGAAAAAAGCCATTAGTGTGTGCCTTTCAGAGGCACAGGTGGAGAAAAAAGGAAGCCATTATCCTCGCTATTGACATTCTATTGTAGAAAGCATCGCAAATACGACACGTTCATTATTTGGAAACATATCGTACTTTGTGCTACTTACTGAAATGCCTATAAATTGATGGGAAATATTCTTACATCTGCAAACCTGATTATGACAAGTGTCTTTCTACGGGAGTTGCGAGTTACTGACTTACGAAATGCCACATAGCTATTAAATGATGTTTTTATGCTTTGGTTTGCGTAGTTGCTTATTTCATTTGATATCTGGTTTCCAGCTGTCTTGCAGCATTGGTTTCATAAAATAAAATTAAATGCATTTGCTAATGTGAACACTTTCTGTCAACAGATCTATTAAATAATTATTTTCTGATCCACATTCTTCGAAAAAGGAGCTCTTGGAATGGAAAGAACAACAAGAAGGGACTCATAACAGTAACTGCATATACAATTTTCTTTTCAAGTACTTGGTAATTTTTTGTAGAATTTGTTTTTGTGGTGCACCACTTTAATTACATAGACATTACGATGTGAATATACATTTCCCTTGTCTGCATTGTTGTCTTTAGTGTAATATTTTTTCTGCTTGAGCTATGTCATGTTTAGATATAAGTTATTTCATTTGCTGCTGCTATTTGCCAGGCATAGTGTTACTGAATTTGACTTTGTGTTACTCTGCTAAGCCAGTTTACTACTGATTTATTTTTCTTGTTTGCTGCTCATTGCCTTATATTAGTTGTAATATTGTTGCTTACTTTGCCGATTTGTATTTTTTTGTCCCTGCTGTTTGTGTTAATTTGTTATGTGCTGCTGCATTGCCTCGTCCCTTGGTATATATATCTGAGCTCAGTAGATTTAAGTTAGCTTAAGAGGGGGTAGACTATATAAGAAACTAACTATGATGAATTGAAATAAATGCATTGAGAAGCTATAAGAAAATGGTTTGGCCAAAAAAGTAGTGCACAGTGGAGAAAAACTATTATTGAAAGAGGATGTGAACAGAATACAGAAAGCATGCTTGGATAGGATTTTTTTTTGGCTGGAGCAAATGTTGAAATAAGAGGGACGATATATGGAATGAAGTTTTGGGTTGGACTGCAGTACCAAATGTTACACTGAAAACGAACCCTATCCTTTTCATTGTGTTATCCCCCTATGTGTTTGTGTACTCTTGTATATTTGTGTTTTTCCTGTCTTTATGTGTTTAGCTAATAAGAGTTATGTTGTAGAATTTTTCTGATAATATGTTATTTTCTTTGTAAAGATGTTTAGACATTATTTATTCCGTTCTGTTTTAATGCTCATGTGTGAACTTGATGTTTCGAAAGCTATTCTGATCTTTTATATATGAACTTATGTCATAATTCCTGTAACACTGATGTATATGTATATTTTTATTCTTTTGTAAAGCCTGTATTACTACAAATGTTATCTGTATTGTTATGTTTTTAATGATGTATTTTGTACCTTTGTAATTGTATTCTTATGTTATAAAATTGTAATTGACATCTGTTCATCAAATTAAGTAACTTGTAAGTTACATTTCACTGCACACGTTTCTGTTGGTCATAGTATATGGACAATATGTGAGAAGTAGGGACTGTTAGTGTTTGCACTTGTGTTACTAATTCAGCAAGGGACTGGATAACAGCATTGCTGGTTCTAAGGACAATTCCAAAAACTTTGTGAGTGCACAAGTGGTGGTTTATGGACTTGCTATATTCTCCGCAAGACTCTTCGATGGTGATTGTGCACCGGCACAGTCGCAACAGATGGCTGCTGGCCGTCTCTACAAGGACTGAAGTGGGTCTGAACCTTCCATGGCCCACCAATACCATTATTTCTACAAGGACTGCAGTGGGTCTGCACCTCTGGTGGCCCACCAATACCATAATCTCTACTAGGACTACAGTGGGTCTGCTCTGTGATGACCTACCTACCAACATTCTTCAAAACTTCGACTGACTCTGCTGTGGGTTTGCTCTGTTGTGGCCCATTACCTGTCTGCATGTCAAGAGTCAGCACTGTCTTTCCGTTGGAAGTACAACACTACTTCTTCAAGACTGCATGGAAATCAACTACTTCCGTGTGCATTTTCTTTTACTGCTCATACTTTGAGATAAACACTGCAATTTTACTGTGATTTACTGTCTTTATGGACTGTGAGAAAATTTTAGCTTTTGACCAACATTGTAACAATAAGTGTGTGCATTTGATATCTTTGTTATTGTAATTATGAAAAATTTTATCAAATCATTATTGCCCACTGCCCAAAACAATTTGTAAAATTTTTTGTGGGGAGCATGGGGGCTATGTAAGTAGGCTGTTTATGTTTTCTTATTGGCAACGTTACATAGCGCTCTGTATGAAAATTACTGGCTGTGCTGTGTGCAGTCTGTGGCTAGTTTGCATTGTTGTCTGCAATTGTAGAGTTGGGCAGCTGGATGTTAACAGCTCGTAGCGTTGCGCGGTTGGAGGTGAGCCGCCAGCAGTGGTGGATGTGGGGAGAGAGATGGCGGAGTTTTGAAATTTGTAAGAGTGGATGTCAATTATGACTATTAAGGTAAATACATTGTTTGTTCTCTATCAAAATCTTTCATTTGCTAACTATGCCTATCAGTAGTTAGTGCCTTCAGTAGTTTGAATCTTTTATTTAGCTGGCAGTAGTGGCGCTCGCTGTATTGCAGTAGTTCGAGTAACGAAGATTTTTGGTGAGGTAAGTGATTTGTGAAAAGTATAGGTTAATGTTAGTCAGGGCCATTCTTTTGTAGAGATTTTTGAAAGTCAGATTGCGTTGCGCTAAAAAAAAATTGTGTGTCAGTTTAAGCACAGTCATGTATAATTGTTCTAAGAAAGGGGACGTTTCACCACCTCTGGCCGTAATAACGGCCTTGATACGCCTGGGCATTGGGTCAAACAGAGCTTGGATGGTGTGTACAGGTACAGCTGCCCATGCAGCTTCAACACGATACCACAGTTCATCAAGAGTACTGACTGGTGTATTGTGAAGAGCCAGTTGCTCGGCCACCGTTGACCAGACGTTTTCAATTGGTGAGAGATCTGGAGAATGTGCTGGCCAGGGCAGCAGTCCAACATTTTCTGTATCCAGAGAGGCCCGTACAGGACCTGTAACATGCAGTCATGCATTATCCTGCTGAAATGCACGGTTTCGCAGGGATCGAATGAAGGCTAGAGCCACGGGTCGTAACGCATCTGAAACGTAACGTCCACTGTTCAAAGTGCCGTCAATGCGAACAAGAGGTGACCGAGACGTGTAACCATTGGCACCCCATACCACCACGCCGGGTGATACGCCAGTATGGCGATGACGAATACACGCTTCCAATGTGCGTTCACCGCGATGTCGCCAAACACCGATGCGACCATCATGATGCTGTACACAGAACCTCGATTCATCCGAAAAAAATAACGTTTTGCCATTCGTGCACCCAGATTCGTCATCGAGTATACCATCGCAGGCGCTCCTGTCTGCGATGCAGAGTCAAGGGTAACCGCCGCCACGGTCTCCGAACTGCAAACGTCGTCGAACTGTTCGTGCAGATGGTTGTTGTCTCGCAAACGTCCCCATCTGTTGACTCAGGGATCGAGACGTGGCTGCACGATCCATTACAGCCATGCGGATAGGATGCCTGTCATCTCGACTGCTAGTGATACGGCCGTTGGGATCCAGCACGGCGTTCCGTATTAACCTACTGAACCCACCGATTCCATATTCTGCTAACAGTCATTGGATCTCGACCAACGCGAGCAGCAATGTCGCGATACGATAAACCGCAATCGCGATGGGGTACAATCCGACCTTTATCAAAGTCGAAAACGTGATGGTACGCATTTTTCCTCCTTACACGAGGCATGACAACAACGTTTCACCAGGCAACGCCGGTCAACTGCTGTTTGCGTATGAGAAATCGGTTGCAAACTTCCCTCATGTCAGCACGTGGTAGGTGTCGCCACTGGTGCCAACCTTGTGTGATTGCTCTGAAAGCTAATCATTTGCTTATCACAGCATCTTCTTCCTGTCGGTTAAATTTCGCGTCTGTATCACGTCATCTTCGTGGTGTAGCAATTTTAATGACCAGTAGTGTATATAAATTTATTGCTCAACATTTAGTTGTCATCCACGCTGAATAATCTATTCAAGCTCTCTTATAGATGTCCATGAAAAATTACTGTTTCCTTCGTTCCCATTGCCTCCATGGCGACTTTTTCTCGTATTCCTAGTGATGTCAGACAGTTATTTCTACGTACAAGAACTGTCCTGCACCAAGCAGACATGTAAGTACTCTCTCATTCTGCCTCAGTTTTCACGCATTTTGTTGTATTTCCCTCAATTTAAACGTATTTTCCATCAATTTCAGCGATTTCATATCACTTCTGCTCATATGATCATGACCTAACTTCCTGCCACGTATTCTAAAAGTGCTTGTAAATGTAGTACAGTGCAACTGCACTGTTTTACCGTATGTGTGTGTGTGTGTGTGTGTGTGTGTGTGTGTGTGTGTATACTGTATACTGGTTTCAAATGGTGGGGGAGGTGGGGGAGGTGGGGGGGGGGCGTGTCATGGGGTAGGTTCGGGAAAAGGCCGTGAGAGAGTTTGTAGGTGGATCGACAAAACGTTACATCAGCAGTAAGGTTTGAAGATGGATCCACTACGCATTCTGGTCGGGCTGTAAACGAAGACTCCGATGCCATTACACTGTCATATTTCTAGCGTAGTAATCATAGGAATATGCTAAAGGAGATTAGGACATGTAGATTGGATATTTATAGAAAGTCATTCGATACCGATGAATTGTAGGTGTTATGCTTTTGAATTTATTTGAGCTACGCGTGTGTACTCTGCACGGTCGTGGATTTCCTCCTATACGTCAGAGGTAGCTCTCCACCTAGTCGGTGATGGGTGGATGACTAGACAGCCTTCTAACTAGTGGAACAGTGCTGTCAGAATGTGATGGGATTTCGAGAGAATTAGCAGGGGTCTCTAACTTTCCTGGGGACGTCACTTACTCGTTAAATCAGTTGGATTTAAACACTGTGTATCTGAAGCTGCAAGATTTGTATGAATACGACAGGTAAGCGATACTCTGACTGAAGTGGAAGTGAGAAGTGAGCTCTATACCACTTCCACTACGAGTTGTGGGCAAAGATATTGTATCCTCTCGCGTACGTCTCGAGAAGTGACTGCAGTGAGAAAATTAGGGGCTTATGGAAAATTTTTACTGAAAGACAGTCAGTAACTGAAGCTCCAACTTTTGTTTTCTCGATAAAAAAAGTGACAACATTCTTCCGTGAGTTCTGTGTGCCTATAAATGGATGGAGTGACGTCTTGATAGGCAGACTAAATGTATATTTACATCTGTATGCTTACTTTGTGGTGTATGGTGGAGGGTGCCCTGTACCACTAATAGTCATTTCCGTTCCTATTCCATTCTCAAACAGAGCGACGGGAAAAGAATGTCTTTAAGCCTCATGCTACCAGGCAGGTAGAAGCGAGGTCGCGAGTACCACAAATATAATTCGCGAGCTGGAGCGGAAATCAGATGCTTTTTCGTTGCGGACAGATGGTTTAACGAAATTTCAATCTCCCACCTACGCGGGGAGACTTGACTGTCGTAATAAAATCCTCTATATTACCTCTATATTATAAAGTGGTACGTAGTATAAACCTAATATTTACAACTCCGCTGTGCTGCTACCTTACGAGATTTTGTACATGGCGAAGCATTTGGTTGTTTTAAGAGAGCTCGAAAGGGAAGAGGCATCCGGTGACAAAGGTAGAGCATACCCTTAGCACTTCGTCATGATCCAAAAATGAGTTTAGTATTCTAGTCCTGTGATGCCGAATGTAGCTGATATAAGATGATTAGAATATGTATTCTTTTATCTGATGAGAGAATACTTAGAAGAAATATATCCCATGCCATGCTGTTGTAGAGGATCTTCACAAGTAACGATACTTTAGTGGTGTGAAAACGTGTGTATGCTCTGATTTCTTCTGTCTTCGAAAATAGCCCTTATAAAAGGGATTAATCCACATTTTGCATGAGAAATTCGAGATGTGTGACGACAACATCCTTCTCTTGGATTGGATAAAGTGGATTTCTTAAATTGGGGAGGGTTTATGTCAGGGATGAAATTGCAGTTAGAACTATACATCCAAGCTTGTGTTGGAGCTTCTGCATTTGGTGGCCGACTGGAAGCTGCTGGTTAGTAGCCACTTAAGAGGGAGCTCAGGTGGTTTCCCAGATAGTAAATATCAAACGACGCCAGCTTCAGCTCCGCAGTCGCTTGACTGTCCAGATGGCGATGCTCGAGGCGTCCTCGGGGTCGGTGTATGGTGAACAACTGCTTAGTATGCGTTTGGTTGACTTTGTGATCGCGTGGGTTATAGGCAATGCGTGGAGGAGGGTGCTTGAGTTCTCAAACGTCTCTATATACACTCCTGGAAATTGAAATAAGAACACCATGAATTCATTGTCCCAGGAAGGGGAAACTTTATTGACACATTCCTGGGGTCAGATACATCACATGATCACACTGACAGAACCACAGGCACATAGACACAGGCAACAGAGCATGCACAATGTCGGCACTAGTACAGTGTATATCTACCTTTCGCAGCAATGCAGGCTGCTATTCTCCCATGGAGACGATCGTAGAGATGCTGGATGTAGTCCTGTGGAACGGCTTGCCATGCCATTTCCACCTGGCGCCTCAGTTGGACCAGCGTTCGTGCTGGACGTGCAGACCGCGTGAGACGACGCTTCATCCAGTCACAAACATGCTCAATGGGGGACAGATCCGGAGATCTTGCTGGCCAGGGTAGTTGACTTACACCTTGTAGAGCACGTTGGGTGGCACGGGATACATGCGGACGTGCATTGTCCTGTTGGAACAGCAAGTTCCCTTGCCGGTCTAGGAATGGTAGAACGATGGGTTCGATGACGGTTTGGATGTACCGTGCACTATTCAGTGTCCCCTCGACGATCACCAGTGGTGTACGGCCAGTGTAGGAGATCGCTCCCCACCCCATGATGCCGGGTGTTGGCCCTGTGTGCCTCGGTCGTATGCAGTCCTGATTGTGGCGCTCACCTGCACGGCGCCAAACACGCATACGACCATCATTGGCACCAAGGCAGAAGCGACTCTCATCGCTGAAGACGACACGTCTCCATTCGTCCCTCCATTCACGCCTGTCGCGACACCACTGGAGGCGGGCTGCACGATGTTGGGGCGTGAGCGGAAGACGGCCTAACGGTGTGCGGGACCGTAGCCCAGCTTCATGGAGACGGTTGCGAATGGTCCTCGCCGATACCCCAGGAGCAACGGTGTCCCTAATTTGCTGGGAAGTGGCGGTGCAGTCCCCTACGGCACTGCGTAGGATCCTACGGTCTTGGCGTGCATCCGTGCGTCGCTGCGGTCCGGTCCCAGGTCGACGGGCACGTGCACCTTCCGCCGACCACTGGCGACAACATCGATGTACTGTGGAGACCTCACGCCCCACGTGTTGAGCAATTCGGCGGTACGTCCACCCGGCCTCCCGCATGCCCACTATACGCCCTCGCTCAAAGTCCGTCAACTGCACATACGGTTCACGTCCACGCTGTCGCGGCATGCTACCAGTGTTAAAGACTGCGATGGAGCTCCGTATGCCACGGCAAACTGGCTGACACTGACGGCGGCGGTGCACAAATGCTGCGCAGCTAGCGCCATTCGACGGCCAACACCGCGGTTCCTGGTGTGTCCGCTGTGCCGTGCGTGTGATCATTGCTTGTACAGCCCTCTCGCAGTGTCCGGAGCAAGTATGGTGGGTCTGACACACCGGTGTCAATGTGTTCTTTTTTCCATTTCCAGGAGTGTATATGGGCTTATTGCTGTCCCACGACTTTTGCCAGTTCAGTGTCTAACAATGATTAGTAACTTGCTAGAAACTGGTTCCAATTACGGAGAGTTTCTCAACGATCTCGATACAGAATTGTTCATATAGCAGTATCTGAATACATGGTTTTAGTCATGTGGGTGTACAACGGACAATTTAAATAAATGAAGGAGTGTCACAACGTTTAAGCGCCTTCGTAGTGTACTCACTGAGATTAGTGGTCGTCATTTTGGAAGGAAGCAAGGTTACTATTTTACGCTCATCAATGATTGCAATACAATACCTTCTCTTGCTGACAGTACGGGTAATGTAATGGATGATGATAAACAGAAGGCCGAAATTCAAAACCTAGCTTTCAAAAACTCGTTTACGGTAGAGGACTGCAGCACCATTCCCCCTATCAATTATCGAACAAACGCAAGGATGGCTGACATAGTGTTTAGTGTACGTGGGATTGTATAACAGCTAAGATCCTTAGACGCCAGGAAGGTATCTGGCCCAGACGGTATCCCCGTAAGATTTTATGTTGACTATGCTACAAATATAGCACCATTCTTATCCATCATCTAGCAGAGATAATTGGAAAGCAGAAAGTTCTACGGGACTGGACAAAGGCCCAGGTCATAGCCATCTATGAAAAGGGTAGAAAGTCGGATGCGCATAATTACCGGCCAATTTCACTGACATCGATTTGTTTGTAGAATCATGAAACATATTTTGTGTTCAGACATAATGATCTTTCTAGACTCTGAGAAGCTCAACTGCAGAAACCAGCACGGTTTTAGGAAACAGCAGTCATGCGAGACATAGCAGGCCCTCTTTGTGCATGATATGGGTGGGTGTGAATTCCTAAGGAACCAAACTGCTGAGGTCATCAACACAGTTCCGCATTGTCACTTGCTCCAAAAAGGGGGCGCTTACCGTCTATCCGATGACATATGCGATTGGATAGAAACTTTTCTAACAGACAGAGAGCAGTATGTCTTTCTGAACGGGGTGACTTCAACAGAAACAAGCGTAACTTCAGGTGTCCCCCAGGGCAGCGTAATAGGTCCGCTGCTTTTTACGATTTACATTAACGATCTGGTTGATGGTATTGACAGCGGCAATAGACTGTTTGCCGATGATGCTGTAGTTTACGGGAAAGTAGTATCACACGAAAGTTGTGAGCAAATCAATGAGCATTTGCAGAAAACAAATGCGTGGTGTAATGACTGGCTGTTACCTCTCAATATTAGTAAGTGTAACCTACTATGTATAACAAAGCTAAAATCCCTATTAATGTACGAGTACAAAACAAATGCCCAGTCTTTGGAAGCGGTAACATCCGTGAAGTATCTGGGAGTGACCATTCGAAATGATCTCAAATGGAATGATCAGATTACATAACTAACGGGTAAGGCGAACTCTAGATTGAAGTTTATTGGTAGAATCCTGAAGCGATGCAGTCCTTCAACAAAGGAAATTGCTTACAATACTTTAGTTCGTCCAGTGTTAGAGTACCGTTCGTCTGTATGGAACCCTTACCATTTGGGTCTGATTCAAGAGATTGAGAAGGTCCAAAGAAGAGCGGAAACATTCGTGAGTGGTACATTTACCCATCGCGAGAGCGTTACAAAGCTTATAGAAAGTTTGAAGTGGGACACACTTGCAGATAGTCAACGGGCTAAACCAGGGCTTAACAACTGGCCGGTTTTGAGCGCGAGTACTCGCGTCTGTTCAGGCACGTGCTCGCGAGCAGCTGCAAGGTCGCGGAGTAGGGAGGGAGGGGAGGGAGGGGAAATGCGCGCGCAAGTTTGAATGTGATCTCGCGTTCTTAGCAGATTTAACTAGCCATGTGAATGCTTTGAACATTTCACTACAAGGTAAAGATCTGCTAATTACTCATTTCATAGATCGAATACGAGCTTTTAAAATGAAATTGACACTTTGGGTGAGTCAGCTGGAAACAGGAAATCTAGCTCATTTTCCTAAATTATCATCCATGCAAGATGTTCACAAAGACTGTTAACGTTATTCACATAGTTTAGTTGATCAGCGCTTTCAAGATCTGACAGCACTAGACAGTGATTTTGATCTGTTATCTCCATATTCAGCGAATATTTAAGAGATTCGTCCTGAGCTGCAGCAAGAAATTATTGACCTACAGTGTGACAGAGAATACAGAGACAACTTTGAGAACAAGAAAAACATTTTGGAATTCTACAGACACTTCCCTCAGGATAGATTTCCTCGTTTGCACAAACTGGCGGCTACAATAATATCAATGTTCTGTTCCACGTATGTTTGTGAACAACTGTTCTCTGCAATGAAATGTAACAAGACGCGCCTGAGAAACGCATTGTCTGATCGAAATTTAAACTGCTCGCTGCGCCTAAAATGCACAAGAACAATTACTCCGAACATAGACGCAATTGTAAAGGGCTAAAAGTACAAGATAACCGAGGACCCCACACTTCAGTGACACCTTTTATTGTGTAACAGTTCACAAATTAATGCGAATGTAGAGGCATACACTAAGCCAATAAAATTATGTGGCATGTGTACATTCTCCTTTATTTGTTTCATTTCTCGCAGTAATAATTCGTGAGTGATATCCCTGCAGGTGGCCGCGGAATTACATTGACTGGCGGCAGCTGTTGTGTGCCCCACGTGACTCTCCCCACTCTCCGCTCTGGTCCGGTAGTGGGGGTAGCGTGCTCGCGCTGCTCCGTGCTCGCGCCTTGCTGCTCACAGCTTGCTCCGCGAGCACGTATGTTGTGAAGCCCTGGGCTAAACGGTAGGGGCTGCTCACTAAATTCCAAAATCATATCTTCGCCGAGGATGTAGAGCATATATTATTACCACCAACTTTCAAACCGCGCAATGATCACCATTCAAAGATAAGGGAAATAAGAGCTCGTACTGAGGCGTTCAGACAGTCGTTTTTCCCTCGCGAGGTCCGCGGGTGGAACACAGGGGCAGAAATATGACTTTGCCGCAAACAGTACCCTCCGCCACACACCGCTGGGGGGCTAGCGGAGTATATATGTAGATGTATGTAGATGTAGATGTCATCAGAGGCGGAGCATTAGCTCGGATAAAGGCATGAAAGAAGAAGGATGTAGACAACGTTATTTTCAAAGAAACCATCCCGTCATTTGCCTTCAGGATTTGAAAAAAATCCTGAAAAACCTAAACTCAAATGCCGGAAACGAGTTTCGAACTGCCATCCACATCAATGAGAGTCCAGCTTGTGAATGATTGCTCTACCTTACTTGCTTCAGTTGTCACTCCGACCAGTTATTATGAGCTTGTCTTGTTGCTGCACGGTGTATGTTGATTTAGTCTATAAAAAAAGAAAAGCACTCAGTTTTGGATGCTCTACCACGACTTAAATTTTGTCCTAAACAGCTTAGATAACATTACATGTAAAGACTCTTGCACTTTACGTTATAGGAAGAGTATACAATGATTTTTTTATATTTCCTCTATGGAATTATATTAAGGGGTAAAAAATTTTCATTGCACAAAATCCTGCCATAAGAACAATATGTGGTGATCACGCATAATACCTTGTAGACATGTAAGATGGTAGGTACTTTAGCTACAGCCTCAAAGCATGTATTTTCTCTCCTGAATTCTTTTGTAATTAATTTTTTGGAATTCGGCAGAAATTACGATACTTATCATTGAAATATTAGCAGAAGAAGTGATTTTATTTGTACTTCATTTACTTTAGCTCAGGCAGGGGTGAACCACACTGCCATCAAGATCTATGGTCTCAACAATGACATTAAATGATAGCAAAACTAAACCTGAAAGTGAAACAGTGAACTAACAAACTTTCTTCTGCCAGCTCTTCTCATCTGTAGCAAATCTTTTTATGTAAAAATTTACATTTAGTCTAAAAGAAAAAAATACATAATAGTTTCTGTTATATGATTTCGTCAGTGAATGGTCATGATGCAGTCCCATTTCTGTGTAAATTCCGTTTATAACCCATGCATTCATTCTTATCAGGTGTTTACGATATTCAGAAAGCTCTAAATTATCTGGGTGGGGATTATTGGCTCTGAGCACTATGGGACTTAACATCTATGGTCATGAGTCCCCTAGAACTTAGATCTACTTAAACCTAACTAACCTAAGGACATCACACAACATCCAGTCATCACGAGGCAGAGAAAATCCCTGACCCCGCCGGGAATCGAACCCGGGAACCCGGGCGTGGGGATTATTCCTCTTGTTGATTATCCGTACATAGCTCAGCTATTTAAAAAATAGTAAAAACGAACCCTGAAATATTCTCTTAAAATAGAACGAATATTTTGGTATAGGATACAAAACTCTAGTTGTGAAGATGTAGATGAAGAAAACACCCTTGAGTGGGTAATTAGCGTCTATCTTGAGCTGCGAAGTGACTCGGATATAGTGAGTTAAGCGTGTCCGGTAAACCAAAAAAGCGAAGGCGAGGCGATATCAACGATCACGCAATCACCCACAATGAGGCAGTGCCTTTATCTGCTGTTACATTATGCTGCACACAATCCGTTTGACCACGTCGGAAGTTGATCCTCAGGAAAAAACTGAATGAAAAGCAAAACAGAAAAAAAGTGGGCAATTTTTTCACGAAAGGGAGCTGAAAGCAAGTGGCAGGAAATAGTATTCTTTTTAATGGGTAACTCATGCGCAATTTAGTGGTTCATTCTTGTAGAGAAGAAATCAGGCCACCAGCCTCTTTTAATAATGCTGTTTGTTTACATAAATAGCACCGTTGCCGGCTGCGAAACGACACGTACGTCATCAGGTGGCTGTTCACATTAATACATATATATGTTGTTGTTTGGCCGGCCAGTGTGGCCCAGCGGTTCTAGGCGTTTCAGTCTGGAACCGCGCGAACGCTACGGTCGCAGGTTCGAATCCTACCTCGGGCATGGATGTGTGTGATGTCCTTAGGTTAGTTAGCTTTAAGTAGTTCTAAGTTCTAGGGGACTGATGATCTCAGATGTTAAGTCCCATAGTGCTCAGAGCCATTTGAACCATTTTTGTTGTTGTTGTTGTTGTTTACATTAAAAAATGGTTCAAATGGCTCTGAGCACTATGGGACTCAACTGCTGTGGTCATCAGTCCCCTAGAACTTAGAACTACTTAAACCTAACTAACCTAAGGACATCACACACAGCCATGCCCGAGGCAGGATTCGAACCTGCGACCGTAGCAGTCGCACGGTTCCGGACTACGCGCCTAGAACCGCGAGACCACCGCGGACGGCGTTGTTTACATTAGTTTTCACTTTTTACTCGCCCTTGTCCTTGAGGTCGTAGTACCGCCAAAAATCCCACGTCATTTCGTTGTAGTGCTGACTTCTTGTTTTCATGCAGGACTGAAAACTATATGAAGCTCTTTTTTGATATATACGCACACACATAGTACAAGATAGCACTCGCAAAATCAAAAGGTTATTCCCCATTGTACTTTGTACGCAGGCACTGTCTTAAAATGTTTGTTTTCTACAAAACAAAAGGTCGCATGTATCGTGTTTTGTGAATCCAATAAATAGCAGATTCATGTGTACTTTTCAACTAGTTGATACATATAAATTGAGAGGAATTACGTCGAAATTAAAAATCATCCAAAACTATGTCTATGGAATGTGTTTTTGATATGATCTTCAGTCCAAAGACAGATTTGAGGCAGCTTTCCATGTCAATTTTTTACTGTGCAATTTTCTACATCTCTGCATAGCTACTGCAACATACATCCATTTGAGACGGCTTATTGTATTCATATCTAGGTATCCCTCTACAATTTTGAATCCCCACACTTCCCACAATTACCAAATGGGTTCATACTTGACACTTCAGTATATGTCCTATCAACCGATTCCTTCTTATAATCAACTTGTGGAAGAAACTTCATTTGTTCCTAATTTGATTCCCGACCTCCTCAAAAAATGGTTCAAATGGCTCTGAGCACTATGGGACTCAACTGCTGAGGTCATTAGTCCCCTAGAACTTAGAACTAGTTAAACCTAACTAACCTAAGGACATCACACACATCCATGCCCGAGGCAGGATTCGAACCTGCGACCGTAGCGGTCTCGCGGTTCCAGACTGCAGCGCCAGAACCGCGCGGCCACTTCGGCCGGCCCGACCTCCTCGTTAGTTATTCGATGCATCCATGTAATCACCAACATTCGTCTACAGCATCAGATTTCAAAATATGCTCCTCTTGTCTGAACTACTTACAGTCCACCTTCCACTTCCGTATACTAGTACACTCCATACAGATACTTCCATAAAAGACCTCCTAACACTTAAATTTGTGTTGCATGTTAATAAATTCCTCCTTTTCAGAAATTCTGTTCTTGCTACAGCGTCAGAGGTGGCCCGACGCGTTATTGAGTTGCTCAATTTGTGATGCTCTTTCACTTGAATAAATCGTCCAATTTTTCTGAAATTCTAACCATTTGTTTTTCTGTACATGTGCATAACACCCACCGATTTCCGTCGCATTCAGATAATTCCTTCGTGGTGTTTTTATTTATTAATTTTTGTCTTACAATAGAGTGTATCTTGCACACCAGGTGGCATAGCATTGTCATTGGTGGCTCTCCAAGAATTCTGATTGGAAGTACTCTCCTCCGTGCATCCTCTGCCCATTTAGGTCTTTGAGTCCTATCTCAAATTGTTCTCGTAGTGTCATACCTCCAATCGAATCTTCATTTACATCTTCTTCCCAGTCTATAATATTGCCTTCCTGTATGTTGCCCTTCCTAATATTCCTTCCTTCTTTGTTTACTACCGGCTTGTCATCTAAATTCATGATATTCATTCACCTGCTTCTCTTTTCTCCAAAAGTCCCTTTAATTTTCCAATAGGCGTCATTTTCTTTTCGCCTTTTCACGCATGATTCTAGTTCCTTACATTTGTTATCGACATTCCTGCTTGACCATACTGCATCTTATCCTGCTTCTTATACTGCATCTCAGTGTTCAGACAGTCTCATTCCCTTTCGCCTGCTTCATTTGCTGCAGTTTTATATTTTCTCGCTTCGTCAATCGGACACACCATCTCTCGTGTGGTGGAAGGAGTATATAGAGTGTCTATACAAAGGCGATGTACTTGGGGACAATATTATGGAAATGGAAGAGGATGTAGATGAAGATGAAATGGGAGATACGATACTGCGTGAAGAGTTTGACAGAGCACTGAAAGACCTGAGTCGAAACAACGTCCCGGGAGTAGACAACATTCCATTGGAACTACTGACAGCCTTGGGAGAGCCAGTCCTGACAAAACTCTACCATCTGGTGAGCAAGATGTATCAGACAGGCGTAATACCCTCAGACTTCAAAAAGAATATAATAATTCCAATCCCAAAGAAAGCAGGTGTTGACAGATGTGAAAATTACCGAACTATCAGTTTAATAAGTCACAGCTGCAAAATACTAACGCGAATTCTTTACAAACGAATGGAAAAACTGGTAGAAGCCGACCTCGGCGAAGATCAGTTTGGATTCCGCAGAAATGTTGGAACGCGTGAGGCAATACTGACCCTACGTCTTATCTTAGAAAATAGATTAAGGAAAGGCAAACCTACATTTCTAGCAAATTCTAGACTTAGAGAAAAAGCTTTTGACAATGTTGACGGGAATACTCTGTTTCAAATTCTAAAGGTGGCAGCGGTAAAATACAGGGAGCGAAAGGCTATTTACAATTTGTACAGAAACCAGATGGCGGTTATAAGAGTCGAGGGGCATGAAAGGGAAGCAGTGGTTGGGAAGGGAGTGAGACAGGGTTATAGCCTGTCCCCAACGTTATTCAATCTGTATATTGAGCAAGCAGTAAAGGAAACAAAAGAAAAACTTGGAGTAGATATTAAAGTCCATGGAGAAGAAATAAAAACGTTGAGGTTCGCCGATGACATTGTAATTCCGTCAGAGACAGCAAAGGACTTGGAAGAGCAGTTGAACGGAATGGACAGTGTCTTGAAAGGAGGATACAAGATGAACATCAACAAAAGCAAAACGAGGATAATGGAATGTAGTGGAATTAAGTCGGGTGATGCTGAGGGAATTAGATTAGGAAATGAGACACTTAAAGTAGTAAAGGAGTTTTGCTATTTGGGGAGCAAAATAACTGATGATGGTCGAAGCAGAGAGGATATAAAATGTATACTGGCAATGGCAAGGAAAGCGTTTCTGAAGAAGATAAATTTGTTAACATCGAATATAGATTTAAGTGTCTGGAAGTTGTTTCTGAAAGTATTCGTATGGAGTGTAGGCATGTATGGAAGTGAAACATGGACGATAAATAGTTTGGACAAGAAGAGAATAGAAGCCTTCTAAATGTGGTGCTACAGAAGAATGCTGAAGATTAGATGGGTAGATCACATAACTAATGAGGAGGTATTGAATAGAATTGGGGAGAAAAGGAGTTTGTGGCACAACTTGACAAGAAGAAGGGACCGGTTGGTAGGACATGTTCTGAGGCATCAAGGGATCACAAATTTAGCATTGGGGGGCAGCGTGGAGGGTAAAAATCGTAGAGGGAGGCCAAAAGATGAATACACTAAGCAGATTTTGAAGGATGTAGGTTGCAGTAGGTACTGGGAGATGAAGCTTGCACAGGATAGAGTAGCATGGAGAGCTGCATCAAACCAGTCTCAGGACTGAAGACAACAACAACATCTCTCGTGTAATCCAAGAATTTCTTTCAGTCGTTGTCTCTTTACGCATTTGATTCTCTGTTGCCCTCACCATCTTATCTCTCAAAACTACCTTTCATCTTTTATTGTACTTCTTTCCCCTGCTTCAGTCAAATGTTGCCTAATTCCCTCTGAAACTATCAATAACCTCTTGTTCTCTCAGTGTGTCCAAGTCCCGTCTCCTTAACTTCCTATTTCCTCGCAATTTTTTCCTCACACAGTGCGTCTATTCAACATATGCTCTTTTGCAATTACCACTTATACTGTTCATAAACTCACGTTTTAGAGTGGTTCGCTTCCGAGCCCGATTGCTTCCATTTTATTGTCGACAGAGTAATGAGACTGCAGCGCAATGGCCGACACGTGTTATCCCCCGAGGTAGCTCGGCCTATTTTCGCGTTACGGCAAGTAATCGATGTTTCGTCGTGGCGGCGGGGAGACCGCGTCGCCTTAGAAGCTGCTGGAGACACGGCCGTTCCTGCCCACACGCACGTTGAGTGAGTGGGAACCGGGACACTGGTGCAACGCAGCCGTCTCCGGGAGCATCTGCCACTGTGTTCCATAACAACAGAACTCGCAGAGCACCTTCCCATTAGCGTTTCGCGAGTTGAAGTCACACACGAAACACTGCTCAGCAGCATAATGTAACAATCGTGTGGGATGTGTAAAGCATCAATCTTGTATGATGTATGGAGACAGAGGTGGTGATTGCCCCACGTGAAAGACGTACAAGAACTGAGCGAAATGGGAACTTGTAGCCAGGGAAGGTAATGCCATCGATTGGAGACTGCATACCCAGCGACAGATCTGTATTCCACAGTAATTAAGGGACTGAAGTCGGAATATAAACTTTCGTTTCATTTAAACACCATGAGCGTTTCTTCAAAGGAGACAATGGCCAATTTCCTTCTCCATCTTCGGCGAACAAAGCACGTGGCCTGTCTAACGCCCATGACATAGACTTTACGTTAAACGCTATCCTTCATTTCTTCCTTGTAGATCCGGAGAAAACAGCTGAGGCAGCATTGTCCTGTGAGAAACAAGATTCAGAGAATGAGAATCACGCAAACAGCAAAAGATTTATTTGAGTGATTGCATAGTGAAAGACATGAATCACAAACACAGACACTTAATAATGGGACAAATGACATCCAGAAGTGATGCTTGGTGAGGCACATCGAAACATTCGAGGTATGAAAAACTGCTGGTGACCTTCTCTTTCCTCTATAAATAGATAAAACCATACAAAAAGGAATAGAAGAGAAATTTGTTTATAGAGAGCCTCTGGAGGTAGACGAACCCGCCAAACCGGAACAATGCTGCAATTATTCTGCATCACAAGGAAGGGGACTGGCGAGGCATAAAAGATGTAGCAGCCTCTTGTCTGTAATTAATAAGATATTCACCTACATCATCACGAACAACATGCAAAAAAAAAAATATGTTTTTACCGGACAAAGCAAGACATTGGTTTCAGATATAGGCACATCATTATGGGCTATTTGCAAGTCAGGGCCGACATTGTCCTACTATGGTATCATTTAGCACTTTTTGGATTCATAGGTTTAGAGAAAAATTTCAACTATGTTTTGACAAAATCTACTCTAACTTGAGTAACAAAGCATCGATTCAACCCACGTTAGTATACTGGAGAATGCATATATGAATACAACTCCCAATAGACTTCATAAGGGTGCCTAGAGAAAATTTTTACGGTTAATGTTCACTGGAATAGTCTCTTTCAAATTCTGAAGGTCACAGGTGTAAAATACAGGGAGCTAAAGGATATTTACAATTTGTACAGAAACCTGATGGCAGTTATAAGAGTCGAGGGGTACGAAAGGGAAGCAGTGGTTGGGAAGGGACTTAAACAGGGTTGTACCCTATCCCCAATGTTATTCAATTTGTGTATTGAGCAAGCAGTGAATGAAACAAAAGAAAAATTCGGAGTAGGTATTAAAATTTATGGAGAAGAAATAAAAACTTTGAGGTTTGCCGACGACATTGTAGTTCTGTCAGAGACAGCAAAGGACTTGAAAGAGCACTTGAACGTAATGGATAATGTCTTGAAAGGAGGATATAAGGTAAACATCAACAAAAACAAAACGCGGATAATGGAATGTAGTCGCATTACATAAGGTGATGCTGAGGGAATTAGATTAGGAAATGAGAAGAGTTTTGTTACTTGAGGAGCAAAATAACTGATGATGGCCGAAGTAGAGAGGATATAAAATGCATGTCGGCTATGGCAAGGAAAGCGATTTTGAAGAAGAGAAATTTGTTAACATCGAGTATAGATTTAAGTGTCAGGAAATCTTTACTGGAAGTATGTGTATGGAGTGTAGACACGTATTGAAGTGAAACTTGGACGATAAATACGAGTAGTTTAGACAAGAAGAGAATAGAGGCTTTCGAAATGTGTTGCTACAGAAGAATGCTGAAGATTTGATGGATAGATCACGTAACTAATGAGGTGGTACTGAATAGAATCGGGGAGAAGATAAATTTGTGGCACAACCTGACTATATGGAGGGATCGGTTGGTAGGACATGTTCTGAGGCATCAAGGGATCACAAATTTAGCATTGGAGGGCAGTGTGGAGAGTAAAAATCGTAGAGGGAGACCAAGAGATGAATACACTAAGCAGATTCAGAAGGATGTAGGTTCCAGTAGGTACTGGGAGATGTAGAAGCTTGCACATGATAGGATAGCATGGAAAGTTGCATCAAACCAGTCTCTGGACTGAAGATAACAACAACAAAAACAACAACAAAATTATACGGTTTCTTAAATGCTATAACGTTAAAGAATGATTTTCAAAAATTTTCAAATTTAAATATAAAAAAAAATTAATTTATGGAGTGGCTTTAAGACACCTTGTAAGTAGGCTGTTTAGGTTTTCTTATTGGTAACGCAACGTAGCGCTCTGTATGAAAATCACTGGCTGTGCTGTGTGCAGTCTGTGGCTAGTTTGCATTGTTGTCTGCCATTGTAGCGTTGGGCAGCGGCAGCTGGATGTTAACAGCACGTAGCGTTGCGCAGTTGGTGGTGAGCCGCCAGCAGTGGTGGATGTGGGGAGAGAGATGGCAGAGTTTTGAAATTTGTAAGACTGGATGTCATGAACTGCTATATATATTATGACTTTTGATGATATTAAGGTAAATACATTGTTTGTTCTCTATTAAAATCTTTCATTTGCTAACTATGCCTATCAGTAGTTAGTGCCTTCCGTAGTTTGAATCTTTTATTTAGCTGGCAGTAGTGGCGATCGCTGTATTGCAGTAGTTCGAGTAACGAAGATTTTTGGGAGGTAAGTGATTTGTGAAAGGTATAGGTTAATGTTAGTCAGAGCCACTCTTTTGTAGGGATTATTGAAAGTCAGATTGCGTTGCGCTAAAAATATTGTGTGTCAGTTTAAGGACAGTCATGTAAAAATTGTTCAAAGGGGACGTTTCAGCCTATACAGGAGCCGTTAACTGACTGCAGCTACACTCCTGGAAATTGAAATAAGAACACCGTGAATTCATTGTCCCAGGAAGGGGAAACTTTATTGACACATTCCTGGGGTCAGATACATCACATGATCACACTGACAGAACCACAGGCACATAGACACAGGCAACAGAGCATGCACAATGTCGGCACTAGTACAGTGTATATCCACCTTTCGCAGCAATGCAGGCTGCTATTCTCCCATGGAGACGATCGTAGAGATGCTGGATGTAGTCCTGTGGAACGGCTTGCCATGCCATTTCCACCTGGCGCCTCAGTTGGACCAGCGTTCGTGCTGGACGTGCAGACCGCGTGAGACGACGCTTCATCCAGTCCCAAACATGCTCAATGGGGGACAGATCCGGAGATCTTGCTGGCCAGGGTAGTTGACTTACACCTTCTAGAGCACGTTGGGTGGCACGGGATACATGCGGACATGCATTGTCCTGTTGGAACAGCAAGTTCCCTTGCCGGTCTAGGAATGGTAGAACGATGGGTTCGATGACGGTTTGGATGTACCGTGCAGTATTCAGTGTCCCCTCGACGATCACCAGTGGTGTACGGCCAGTGTAGGAGATCGCTCCCCACACCATGATGCCGGGTGTTGGCCCTGTGTGCCTCGGTCGTATGCAGTCCTGATTGTGGCGCTCACCTGCACGGCGCCAAACACGCATACGACCATCATTGGCACCAAGGCAGAAGCGACTCTCATCGCTGAAGACGACACGTCTCCATTCGTCCCTCCATTCACGCCTGTCGCGACACCACTGGAGGCGGGCTGCACGATGTTGGGGCGTGAGCGGAAGACGGCCTAACGGTGTGCGGGACCGTAGCCCAGCTTCATGGAGACGGTTGCGAATGGTCCTCGCCGATACCCCAGGAGCAACAGTGTCCCTAATTTGCTGGGAAGTGGCGGTGCGGTCCCCTACGGCACTGTGTAGGATCCTACGGTCTTGGCGTGCGTCGGTGCGTCGCTGCGGTCCGGTCCCAGGTCGACGGGCACGTGCACCTTCCGCCAACCACTGGCGACAACATCGATGTACTGTGGAGACCTCACGCCCTACGTGTTGAGCAATTCGGCGGTACGTCCACCCGGCCTCCCGCATGCCCACTATACGCCCTCGCTCAAAGTCCGTCAACTGCACATACGGTTCACGTCCACGCTGTCGCGGCATGCTACCAGTGTTAAAGACTGCGATGGAGCTCCGTATGCCACGGCAAACTGGCTGACACTGACGGCGGCGGTGCACAAATGCTGCGCAGCTAGCGCCATTCGACGGCCAACACCGCGGTTCCTGGTGTGTCCGCTGTGCTGTGCGTGTGATCATTGCTTGTACAGCCCTCTCGCAGTGTCCGGAGCAAGTATGGTGGGTCTGACACACCGGTGTCAATGTGTTCTTTTTTCCATTTCCAGGAGTGTATGTGCGCGCATGATATATGCCTCACTGTCATCCAGTTGCATGGTGTAGCTTGGCTGAGTTTGGCCCAAGATGTTTTACCCAACCATGATATTGCGGCTGTCATCAGAAACATATGGTGACATAGCAGTAAACAAGTACAGTGGTGACTGAAGAAAACGTGTCACACTGTGAAAGATTTCAAGACAGTTGTGTATATACTATCAAGCAGTTCAGCAAGTCCTCATAAAACATATGAATAAAAATCACGATAAGCTGACCTAGCGCCCTTGCTCCCAAATGTAATGATACTGGGGTCAAGTAATGTACAAGAAGTAGTGTAAACATAAACATTTATACAAAGGTGCGTTTTTACTCCATGTCATGCAATTAAGACCTAACAAGCCTGAGTGAAGTGATACATGTGTGAACATGTTCCCTTTCAGTAGGTGCTTTTAATCTGTGTATGGTTTTATTTTTGACTGATCTATACGGAAACTCCCTCTTACAATGAGATCTACCTCAACACTTTTCCCTCCTACCAACTTTAACGCTTCCCCTTCCCCTCTAATTTTCATTGTTCATCCATCCCTATCACTGTCCTTGTATAGCCACTCCCTACCCACACAATAACACTGCTACTCACCCTCCGGTTTTCCCTCCTTGTATAGTCTCACTATCCACCTCAGTTCCTACCTATCATGATGTAAGACATCATGGTCTCCTGACCTTCATTGCTTGCATATTCCACCCTCACAATCATATTCCACACATCAAGACGCTTCATTCGAACCCAAACTCGATAAGATAAAGTCAATGTTGTATGAATTCATGTAAAGAATATGCAAATAACAAGTAAATTGCAATTGCGCACCGAGATTGAAATACTCGAGGCTGGTGTACACACATACATTCAAGACACGATGGTCACAAAATCTTTTAGTTTGGGAGAGGCAAACCACACGCCGAGAGGCCGGTCCCTTCAGAGGAGGAGTCAACCTATCTATGTCTGCCGGCGACCGCCCATAGAGCAGACAGCATTTGCCCGAGTGAAAGGGAGAACGACCCTGTGTTCGGCTTAAAAGCAAATTCCGCTACATTGTGTGGGAGCGCCCAGCCTACGCAGCTTTTCACAGGGAGACAGCAAACGCCAAACGCCGATGCTGCAGATTTCCGGATTGGTCGCCTTAAACGAAACGTCATTTTCCAGTTTTAGAAGAGCAATGCGATTGGCAGACGATATTTCTGACGCCTTGAGCTGAAGGAGTAATGGAAGAGACCAAAAGATATACCCCTTCACATCTGGCATGGAGAGGGGCCGTTCCGCTGTCGCTCTTGGAGCAAGGAACAAGTCTCTCCTCAGTACTTCACTGGGAGATGACCTCTGTCGAGAGCGAATCGAAGTGCGACTCTCTATATTGAGTCCTTGCGATTAAGCGTTGTTCACGGTGTTGGCTGACACACTTATTGTGCGGTGTGAACGGACAGAGTTACAGTTAAACGCCTGCGAGCGAATTTTTGAGTGGCATCGCGGTGGACTGGTTATCTGATCTGTGTACCATGCCAATAGTTAGACTAGGGGCGAATAGGAGTCCTTGACTTCATCAAGGCGTAGGGAGAGTTTGAATGGCGAAGGTCAATCCAGATAGAACGAGAGTTACCTTATTTGTCAGCAGCGAGCAGCGCAGACAGCAGTCATCGCAGCTTAACGGTATTGTGCGCTACAGCTATTGCGAGCCCCGTATTTCCTCCACAACAGTACACTTCACTGCAATTCACACTCGACAGCCTCGACCGTACCCAGAAACATTCTAACGGATAATTATTCAAGTTGAGTAGGCGCGCCTCTCAGCCATTCTGCCAAGTCAACAACAATCTTAAACTTGAAACTTCCTGCCAGATTAAAACTGTGTGCCCGACCGAGACTCGAACTCGGGACCTTTGCCTTTCGCGAGCAAGTGCTCTACCAACTGAGCTACCGAAGCACGACTCACGCCCGGTACCCACAGCTTTACTTCTGCCAGTATCTCGTCTCCTACCTTCCAAACTTTACAGAAGCTCTCCTGCTAACCTTGCAGAACTAGCACTCCTGAAAGAAAGCATATAGCGGAGACATTGCTTAGCCACAGCCTGGGGGATGTTTCCAGAATGAGATTTTCACTCTGCAGCGGAGTGTGCGCTGATATGAAACTTCCTGGCAGATTAAAACTGTGTGCCCGACCTAGACTCGAACTCGGGACCTTTGCCTTTCGCGGGCAAGTGCTCTACCAACTGAACTACCGAAGCACGACTCACGCCCAGTACCCACAGCTTTACTTCTGCCAGTATCTCGTCTCCTACCTTCCAAACTTTACAGAAGCTCTCCTTCCAACCTTCCAGAACTAGCACTCCTGATAGAAAGGATATAGCGGAGACATGGCTTAGCCACAACCTGGGGGATGTTTCCAGAATGAGATTTTCACTCTGCAGCGGAGTGTGCGCTGATATGAAACTTCCTGGCAGATTAAAACTGTGTGCCCGACCCAGACTCGAACTCGGGACCTTTGCCTTTCGCGGGCAAGTGCTCTACCATCTGAGCTACCGAAGCACGACTCAGGCCCAGTACCCACAGCTTTACTTCTGCCAGTATCTCGTCTCCTACCTTCCAAACTTTACAGAAGCTCTCCTGCGAACCTTCCAGAACTAGCACTCCTGAAAGAAAGGATATAGCGGAGACATGGCTTAGCCACAGCCTGGGGGATGTTTCCAGAATGAGATTTTCACTCTGCAGCGGAGTGTGCGCTGATATGACCATCCATGCCACCATGCGCTGTTGCCATTTTTTGGGGTGCAGTCAGCCTCGTGATGCCAATTGAGGAGCTACTCGACCGAATAGTAGCGGCTCCGGTCACAGAAAACCATCATAACGACCGGGAGAGCGGTGTGCTGACCACACGCCCCTCCTATCCGCATCCTCCACTGAGGATGACACGGCGGTCGGATGGTCTCGATGGGCCACTTGTGACCTGAAGACGGGGTGCTTTATTTGGCTGGTACCGCCTTAGTACTGCACGGCAACTGCCATCTGACCTCGCAGCATCCACTGGACGTGTTGTACCTAGGCAAACGGTGTACTGAAGACTTTGACAGAGTGGCTTTTACTGTCGGAGATCGGCTGTATGTGTACCGCTGACCCGTCTTCACAGAGGGGAACGTCTACAGTGGAGCTGTCAACATGCAACCTCGACGGTCGAACAGGGGGCCAATGTTCTTTTCACAGATGAGTCCCGATTCGGTCTCGACAGTGATCCTCCAAAGGGTTCCTATGTGAAGGGAACGTAAAACACGATTTCGGGACCCAAATGTTATGGAAAGAGGGCGATATCGATGAGGACCTCTAATGTTGTGGGCACGGATTATGTTTACCACTCGAAGCCCTCTCCATCAAATTGTGCCGGTGAATCGGCAAGGTTTAACTTCTGTCAGGTATCATGACGAGATCTTGTGCCTCATCTGCGGCTGTTCCGAGGCGCTGTGAGCCCATACGATAATGCTCGACATCATAGATCACACGTGGTTGATGTTTTCTTGGAAACGAAAGATACTGCATGCATGGCGTGGGTGCTCGCTCTCCCGATTTGAATCCCATAGGCCACATGTGGGATGCATTAGGGACACGTATTGCATCACGCCAGCATCCGCCAACCACTGTCCAAGACTTGCGAGCAGCGCTGCAAGAACCAGGAAGAGAGGAGGAAACGAAACGAAACGTCACGTGTGTGGAGGGTACGTGATGTTATTTGGATGATTACAAACAAATTCATAATGAACTTGACAGTATGGGTCCACTCATCAGTGTAACGTTGCTCTCATCCTGGCTTGGATGAATATAGTAATTTGATTAGGAAGTGTACCATTAAGCCATTGTATCCACTCTTGGGCAAGCTGACGCACAATTGTTGCAACTAGTCATCGATATCTTGGATAATGTCAGTGGGACAGAGCTAATGTCCGAGGAGGTCCCAAACATGCAGTATCAGGAGCACACCTGGGGATTTTGCTGGCCACGTGAGCACCTCAACATTTCGTAGACAGTTCATAGAGACAGATGTGAAATGGGGATGGGCATTGTCCAGTTGAAAAGTGGCAGCACGGTTCCGTCAGATGAGAAACAGCACATGAGGCTGTCTGTGACACATTGTTGTGACCTCAGAGTTTACTCAGTCACTGCGAGCTGTGACTTTAAGTCATACACGATGGATCCCTACACGACTACGCCAGGAAGCATGGAACCTCTCCCTAGCTCACCGCCAAACTCGATGGCGAAAGTAATCCAGGACAGCGCAGAACCGCAATCCGTCGCTGAACACGCTGCGAAGCCACTCTTTAGCAGTCCGTGCTTTTTGGATACAACACTGCTCGAAACACAGCCGTACATGTTGTGCTGTTTATGACAGCATACACATGGGATGGCAACTTCCTCGTCCAGCTGTTGAAGGTCTCCGAGAAACATAACATAAGATTCAGTTCAACAGAAAATAAATGAAGAAGCATCTGATAAGAACTGGTTAACCAGATGTACTAACATTAAACTAACCTTAATTAACTTGGCAAAGTTTTTAAGACGGTAGATGGGTATGAAAAGTAATTTGGATAATAGAATATTAACACTATATACATATCAGTGACAGTCACGCAGTGATTATGAGATCTTAACGAAAATTAAGAGAAAATAACATGCAACTACCTGTGCTCACTCGATCTTGGATGAGACTTCATGTATTTAACTGACCATCAGAAAACTCCTGATTTCGCTCCTTCCAACCATCCGACGCCACTCGATATTCTAACCATAACTGTTATGTCAAAATGTAGACCGCAGGTGGCGTAGGTTTCTGGCACTGGAACTCAGCAGCGTTCAGACCGCCTTACGAAGCTGGAATTCTGCTTGCTGCTGCATTGCGTCCACCCGCGTACCCAGGAGAAAAGTCGGCTCTAAGTCTGGAACCGAAGTGTGGCGCTCTAAACCTGAGAATGAAGTGACGTCTAAAAACCACACCTCCTGTCCCAGATCTGTGTCGAGTCCATGTCAAAAAATAACGTTCATAAACGAAAAATATTCTGACCGCCACTGGCCAACGGCGTAGCTTCCAAGTTGTTGTTATTCTCCCACCAAAGAAGTGTGAAAAAGAGATCTCCAATCACCTGGCTTTCAGCCTATACTGTTTCGAGAACAGTCTGAGCAATTAACCTGTGTCACTGACTCTATTTTTCGTCCATCAATACGCGGTCTTCCCGCATTCAACTTTCCGAAAGAGTATTCCAAAGCTTCCACTCTCAGCAATATTTTTTAAGAATGCCAAATAAGCTCCTTTTAGTACGTTTGTGGAAGAATCCCTGAGCCGAGCATAGCTTGACGTCAGATGAACGCAACGCACTTTCACCCGGCAGCAATAGACAAAGCTCAATAGCCTAGTTGTCTCTGCGTCTGGCAGGGAGATGAGAATCTGTTGAGACAGTTGCCTCACTGCCTTCCAAGAAGCCATTGGACTGTGCGCAATGCCAACTGCAAAGCGCTTTGTTGCTTCAGGGCCTAGTTGCAAAAGTGCCCATCTATTTGCGACGGTGGTAGTCTCCACGGTTCACCATTTTAACGTTTTAGTTGAACTCGTGAATACTACATTGCACACCTACAGTTCATAGAAAGAGTTTGCGGTGGCAGCCAGACGAGAAGGAAACTTAGATGGACCGGATGGCTGTCATGTTACCCCTCCCCTCGACGGTGGGAGTTGTCGAGTCTGCCCGTGACCCTTGGAAGTTTCACAGGGGGAATCTGGTCCCGTCACCTCCGCTATGGCTAACTGCTGGCTTTCAAGACCTCATTTCACAATTACACATTATGCATACACAGATTCCGAATCAGAATAGATATGATTAATCAATAGAAAAAGGTAGCTTGACTCTAACAATCACTGACATCATTAATGTTATTAATATCAAATTAAATCTATCCAATGAAACATGACTCTAATAGTAATTGACTGAATAAGCATAATACACTGTCGGAAAAAAATCGCAACACCAAGAAGAAACAGTGCAATATAAACGAAAGTTGGTAGGAGTGTTTCTACATCGTAAAGATTGATGTCTATTCAAATTTTGCAGTCGCTTAACAGTGGCACTAGAACAGCCGCTATGAGAATTCAAATCAGGTTTTCGCTAAATGCGCGCTTGTAATGGTTGTGAGCGTTAGGTAACTTCGAGAATGGACATGGTGAGTTAGTGAAGAATGCATTTTAGGCGACAAAGATGCCTGTCTCAACACCTCGCTGATTTTTAACGAGGTCATATATAGGGCTACGAGAAGCTCGATGTTAGCTCTGCGGCACTGCAGAAAGACGTCTCAGGAATGTAGCCTCTGTATGGTTGAAACATGGCTGGCAGCGGTTGGCACGAGAACGTGGGGTAGCAAGAAGATAGGGCTACATCTACATCTACATCTACATCTACATCCATACTCCGCGAGCCACCTGACGGTGTGTGGCGGAGGGTACCCTGAGTACCTCTATCGGTTCTCCCTTCTATTCCAATCTCGTATTGTTCGTGGAAAGAAGGATTGTCGGTATGCCTCTGTGTGGGCTCTAATCTCTCTGATTTTATCCTCATGGTCTGTTCGCGAGATATACGTAGGAGGGAACAATATACTGCTTGAGTCCTCGGTGAAGGTATTTTCTCGAAACTTCAACAAAAGCCCGTACCGAGCTACTGTGCGTCTCTCCTGCAGAGTCTTTCACTGGAGTTTATCTATCATCTCCGTAACGCTTTCGCGATTACTAAATGATCCTCTGGACATACACGTGAAACTGTCGAGAGGGAAGACCAACGTGTTCCGCTCATGCTTCTGGTACATCGAACTGCACCTGCTGCAGCAATTTTAGCACCAGTTAGCACCACCGTCACACAATGAACTGTTAGAAATCGGTTACTTGGAAGACAGCTGCGAGCGAGACGCCCTGTAGCGTTCTTTCCACTGATTTGCGACTTCAATAGCGCCAAGTGAGACCATATTGGAGGGGAGCTTGGAAGCCCATTGTGTTTTATGACGGAAACTGGTTCTGCCTCGGTGCCACTGATGGCCATGTCTTGCTTAGATGGAGGCCAGCTGAAGATCTGCAGCCAACATGTCTGCGTGCTAAACGCAATGGACCTTCACTTGTCATTATGGTCCGCAGTGCGATTTCGTATGACGGCAGAAGCATTGTCGTGGTTATCCGACGCACACTGGCTGCAAATTTGTTCTTGAGTCTGGTGATTCGGCCTCTTGTGCTGCTACTCATGAAAAGCATCCCGGAGGGTGTTTTCCAACAGCGCAACTCTCACCCACACACCGCTCTTCGAACCCAACATGCTCTACAGAGTGTCGTCATGTTGTCTCGGCCTGCTCGATCCAGCTCTGCCTTCCGTCGTGCACGTATGACACATCATCGCACGACAACTCCAGCATTATCCACAAACTGCATTAACAGTACCTGTATTGACCGACCAAATGCAACACGCTTGGAACTTCATCCCACAAACTGACTTTCGGCACCTGTACCACAGAATGCATGCGCTTGCATTCGAAACCCTCGCGGTAGCAACGGTTATTAATGGCTCTGAGCACTATGGGACTTAACTTCTGAGGTCATCAGTCCCCTAGAGCTTAGAACTACTTACACCTAACTAACCTAAGGACATCACACACACCCATGCCCGAGGCAGGATTCGAACCTGCGACCGTAGCAGTCGCGCGGTTCCGGACTGAGCGCCTAGAACCGCTAGACCACCGCGGCCGGCACCACCTCCTCACTAGCTTGTTTGTCAGTCTTTGGAACGAAATACATCACTGATTCTGTGTCTCAGAGATTCGACAGTTTGTTGGTAGGTCCGACGGTTATTAATATACCAGCGTTTCACGTTCACAATGACTTAACTCGCGCTTACATTAACCTGTGATCTTGCAGTGTTAATCACTTCAGTATACGGCCTAGACAGATGTGTTGCCGCAGTTTCACTGCTCCACATCAATTCTTTATTGGTGTTGCAATTTTTTCCGTTGCAAGCCGTAGACGGACTCACTGCTCTCGCACTTTTTTGTCAGGTTTTGTACACTCCTGGAAATGGAAAAAAGAACACATTGACACCGGTGTGTCAGACCCACCATACTTGCTCCGGACACTGCGAGAGGGCTGTACAAGCAATGATCACACGCACGGCACAGCGGACACACCAGGAACCGCGGTGTTGGCCGTCGAATGGCGCTAGTTGCGCAGCATTTGTGCACCGCCGCCGTCAGTGTCAGCCAGTTTGCCGTGGCATACGGAGCTCCATCGCAGTCTTTAACACTGGTAGCATGCCGCGACAGCGTGGACGTGAACCGTATGTGCAGTTGACGGACTTTGAGCGAGGGCGTATAGTGGGCATGCGGGAGGCCGGGTGGACGTACCGCCGAATTGCTCAACACGTGGGGCGTGAGGTCTCCACAGTACATCGATGTTGTCGCCAGTGGTCGGCGGAAGGTGCACGTGCCAGTCGACCTGGGACAGGACCGCAGCGACGCACGGATGCACGCCAAGACCGTAGGATCCTACGCAGTGCCGTAGGGGACCGCACCGCCACTTCCCAGCAAATTAGGGACACTGTTGCTCCTGGGGTATCGGCGAGGACCATTCGCAACCGTCTCCATGAAGCTGGGCTACGGTCCCGCACACCGTTAGGCCCTCTTCCGCTCACGCCCCAACATCGTGCAGCCCGCCTCCAGTGGTGTCGCGACAGGCGTGAATGGAGGGACGAATGGAGACGTGTCGTCTTCAGCGATGAGAGTCGCTTCTGCCTTGGTGCCAATGATGGTCGTATGCGTGTTTGGCGCCGTGCAGGTGAGCGCCACAATCAGGACTGCATACGACCGAGGCACACAGGACCAACACCCGGCATCATGGTGTGGGGAGCGATCTCCTACACTGGCCGTACACCACTGGTGATCGTCGAGGGGACACTGAATAGTGCACGGTACTTCCAAACCGTCATCGAACCCATCGTTCTACCATTCCTAGACCGGCAAGGGAACTTGCTGTTCCAACAGGACAATGCACGTCCGCATGTATCCCGTGCCACCCAACGTGCTCTAGAAGGTGTATGTCAACTACCCTGGCCAGCAAGATCTCCGGATCTGTCCCCCATTGAGCATGTTTGGGACTGGATGAAGCGTCGTCTCACGCGGTCTGCACGTCCAGCACGAACGCTGGTCCAACTGAGGCGCCAGGTGGTAATGGCATGGCAAGCCGTTCCACAGGACTACATCCAGCATCTCTACGATCGTCTCCGTGGGAGAATAGCAGCCTGCATTGCTGCGAAAGGTGGATATACACTGTACTAGTGCCGACATTGTGCATGCTCTGTTGCCTGTGTCTATGTGCCTGTGGTTCTGTCAGTGTGATCATGTGATGTATCTGACCCCAGGAATGTGTCAATAAAGTTTCCCCTTCCTGGGACAATGAATTCACGGTGTTCTTATTTCAGTTTCCAGGAGTGTATGTCCATCCTTTTAGCGGGACGTCTCTGGGCCGTTTACTACCGCGACAAAAAATAAAAACACCTACAGCCGCCCTTATGATTTTATTTTATTTTGTTGTTTCCAGTTTCGACATTTCATTGCGTCATCTTCAAGCTGTTTTGATGCGGTACAGCCGGCCGGCGTGGCCGAGCGGTTCTAGGTGATACAGTCTGGAACCGCGCGGCCGCTACGGTCGCAGGTTCGAATCCTGCCTAGGGCATGGATGTGTGTGATGTTCTTATGTTAGTTAGGTTTAAGTAGATCTAAGTTCTAGGGGACTGATGACCTCAGAAGTTAAGTCCCATAGTGCTCAGAGTCATTTTAACCATTTGATGCGGTACTTGATACGATCCCCATGCGTAACTCATGCTGGCAACAGATGGGTTGTGGATGGGGATCCTATCAACCTGTACCGCATCAAAACAGCCTCAAGATGACGCAATGAAGCGTCGAAACTGGTAGCGACAAAATAAAATAACATCATAAGGATGGCTGTAGGTGTTTTTATTTTTTGTCAGGTAGTGTGTAAATCGAAACCCCAACCGTGTACTACATGTATGCACAAACTCTGCTACCTGAAAGACACAAATATTTGAAAGTGACATACTATGCACTAATTTAGTACGCTTTAAGTTATGGAGAGGCCGCTCTACTTAGAATATCCAAAAAAGAGCTATATAAACGAAAACTAACTTTAAATGGAGAGATTATTTGGGCCAGTATTTAAAACACTTAACACAGTAACAACACCAAGCACACACCTACCTGCGCAGGGCAAAATTCAAATATGTTCCTGATACTCAAGATATCGAAACACGGCACAACCATGACGCAAGTAAACTGAATTTCTTCTGCAATTTCAGAAACAGTAGAATGATATTCAAATCAAAGCCATCCTACACAGAGCCAAAAACCCCCTCCAGACGTTGGGCAAATAGAGGATAAAAATGTTTTCAAAAAATCCTTGAAACATTTTTCATTCAAAACTAATTCTATAGTTTAAATGGGTTTATAGACTCCACAATATAAGCCAAATTACAATATACACTGAAGAGCCAAAGAAACTGGTACACATGTCGAATATCGTGTAGGCCTCCAAGGAGCACGCAGGACTCGACTAATGTCTAAAGTAGTGCTGGAGGGAATTGACAACATGAATTCTGCAGGGCTGTCCATAAATACGTAAGAGTACGAGGGAGTGGAGATCTCTTCTGAACAGCACGTTGCAAGGCATCCCAGATATGCTCAATAATGATCATGTCTTGGGAGTCTGGTGGCGAGTGGAAGCGTTTAAACTTAGAAGAGTGTTCCTGCAGCCACTCTTGAACAATTCTGGACGTTTAGGGTGTCGCACTGTCCTACTGTAATTGCCCAAGTTCGTCGGAGTGCATGATGGACACAAATGGATGCAGGTGATGAGACAGGATGCTTACGTACGTGTCACCTGTCAGAGTCGCATCTCGACGTACCAGGGGTCCCATATCACTCCAACTGCACACTCCCCCACACAATTACAGAGCCTCCACCAGCTAGAATAGTCCCATGTTGGCATGCAGGGTACATGGATTTATGAGGTTGTCTCCATACCCGTACACGTCCAAGGGATCGATACAACTGAGACAAGACTCGTCCGACCAGGCAACATGTTTCCCGTCATCAACAGTCCAATGTCGGTGTCGACCGGTCCAGGCGAGGCGTGAAACTTTGTGCCATGCAGCCATCAAGGGTACACGAGTGGGCCTTCGGCTCCAAAAGCGTATATCGATTATGTTTCGTTGAATGGTTCGCACGCTGACACTTGTTGATGGTTCAGCACTGAAATATGCAGCAATTTCTACCACGTTGAACGATTCTCTTCAGTCGCCGTTGGTCCCGTTCTTGCAGAATCTTTCTCCGGCCGCAGTGATGTTGGAGATTTGGTGTTTTATCGGATTCCTGACATTCACGGTACATTTGTGTAATGGTCGTACAGGAAAATCCCCACCTGAAGAGGTTGAAAATTCAGCGAATCAGCTGCAAATAAAGATACGCACTTGACCTAGGTTTCGATATTTGTAAAAATATGTTCTTCAGAAGTAAGCATCTTACAAATATCGAAATCCAGGTCAAGGGCTAATAAACCTTTATTTGCAAGTGGTTGGCTGATTTTGCAACCTCTTCAGATGTTCACAGTTGCTGTTTCGCAGCTACGTTTAAGATTCTGAAATCCCCACTTCATCGCTACTTCGGAGATGCCTGTCCCATCGCTCGTGCGCCGACTGTAACACCACGTTCAAACTCACTTGCATCTTGATAGCCTGCCATTGTAGCAGCACTAACCGATCTAACAACTGCGCCTGATACTTATATAGGATTTGGCGACCGCAGCGCTGTATTGTGCCTGTTTACATATTTCTGTGTTTGAATACGCATGTCTATATAAGGTTCTTTAGCGGTTCAGTGCAGCACTGTGTAAAAAATGAGAGTTGACTTACATAAACCAAGAAATATCTTCTATAAAGAGAAATACAAGTACTGTCAAACCATATTGAAATACACTCTAAGGCAAAAGTGACGCACGACGAAGGAATTATCCTTTTCGGACGGAAATCGGTAGGTGTAACGTACGTGTACAGGCAAATAAATTATTACAGCTTCAGAAAAGCTGTATGACTTATTGTAGAGACAGAGCTTCCATATACTGGGCAAGACAGTAACGCTTTGGTCCACAAATGGCGCTGATGGAAGCAGTTCTTCGACTCAGCATTGTACAACAGAGTTGCTGGATGTCCTCCTGAGAGGCCAAATTCTGTCCATCTGGCACGTTAGATCGTCAAAATCTCGAGCTGGCTGGTAGACCGTGCCCATAATCGTCCAAACGTTCTCAGTTGGGGAGAGATTGTAACCTCCCCCTCACTTATCGACCTTAATGACAGTGAAAAATTAAACCGCGTGTACCTAATGGAAATTTGGGAAAAGCAATCGTCACCGAGGTTAATTTGTCGGTAAAGAGGGAGGAAAGGGTTACATCTAAATGAAAGGAAAAATGCAAATGAAACTGGTGGAAATTAATTTTGAAAAGGGGTAAAGTTAATGAAGAAAGTAAATGTGCGGCCGTTACGTTAACAATTAACTAGCGGTAATTAGATATTTGAGATTTGGGGGAAATTACGGTTTCCAGTCCTAAGGACAATTACTACGGTAACTGAAAAAGAAAGGTTATTACACATATAATTAGCACTAGAAGCGTGGCAACTGAAGGTTGACACGTGTCGTGTGAAAACTGAAAGTTTGCCAGAAGTAATAAATTTCGCTACACTCTGACTTAATTTAGCAAAAGAATTAATAAAACCGGAAAATCGAAAGTTAATTTAGTGACTGAAATTAATAGTGAGCTTTCTTTTTGAAGCACATCGAAAGTCAGTAAAATACGGTTAGTCTTGGACTACCTCAACAATCATTTCAAAAGCTACTTGAATCTACGCAATTTAGAAATAAGAGATTTAACTTTGAACTTGAATTAAATGATTCTGAACAATTAACAATAGTAAAATTTAGTACGTACCAAGCTGAGCTGCAGTCACAGGTAACCTAAAATACGGTAACAAAACTCGCACTCTTAATTTGTGCTTGTGTAATCTAGGTATTGTAGCCACCTATGAATACTTTAACTGAACTTTGAAATTAAAGCAGTGAAATGGAATTATGCTGGCGTTTGAATTTCAACGACACTCGGGTTCATTTCGGAAAAGGAAGGGACCCTGCTTGGTAATGCAATTGGGACAATGAGCAACATAGGTTCATGCTAAGTAGCTGTAATTTTGTGATGCAACAATTTGAACAGTTTGAAAAGCTGAGGTCTGCCATACAGTTCTAAAACTTCACGTGCTTCCAGTCTTCCTTGTTGGTTGATTGAAGGTTTGAAGCCGTCGATCGAGGATGTGGCGACAGTCACTCATTGTCGGCCGTCGCTGTTGCAGAAGCTGCATGTTGGCGCGCCTTCTTCTCGACACGGTCACCAGGCGAAACGGGCTCTTGATGTGCGCCAGCTAATGCTTCCCGTCCGCGACACCATGTCAGAAACTATCATCGCAAGTCGAGCGCAATTACATGCTGCCAAACCCCGAAAGCGCGGCAACTCGCGGGAGCGTCACACCACGCACCTGCTCCACTCGCTACTCCAGCCAGACTCTCTCTTGCTCTGCCCGCGCTCGACGCGGCAGAGTTAACACTACCAAAGATCCTAAACACTTTCGTTCTCCACACGACCTATCGATGTATTCGTTCGATAGCATTGTTTTCCCTAGGCCAGACCCAGCGTATAAATACAAATAATCTTTACACAACAAATCAATTATACATCGACATAAATGCATATGTATATATATATATATATATATATATATATATATATATATATATATATATATATATATAGTAAAACAAGACACAGAAATGTCATATCTTGAGGTAACAAAACAAGGAAAAAATTATAGTACAATAGATGGAAATAGGAGGATATGCATTTCCGGCGTTACAAGATCCGGTGACCTTCCTGGGCAGCCTAGGATTTGGCAAGCACGAAGACAACCAGTGGAAACTGAGACCTGGTGGACAACGAAAACGTGTCTGGAGACGCCCAGGACAGTCGTGGGATACCAACCGAACTCTCGCCCGTCATACGGCCCAACAACCGGGAGTGATGGTCTTGGGAGCCACTTTGTTTCATTGCGTCACCGTTACAGCACAGTGGCATGTCGGCGATATTCTACGCTCTCTTTTGTTGCCATTCACGGAAAGCCATCCTGGGCTTACATTTCGGCAAGATAATGTCCAACAAGCTCGGGATTACAACAATGTAGCGAGCTAATTGGACAGAATATGGCACGATATACCACAGGAGGACATCCAAAAACTCTATCAAGTCGAATAACTTCTTGCATTATGGCGACAAGTGGACTGACCCGTTATTGACATGCTCTGTTTGTGGAGCTCCTACTATAGAAGAAATCATTCAATTGTCCTGATACTGTAATCATACATGTACGTGGGATCTACCACCGTCTGTCCTATTTGGAAACTTCCTTCCTACTGTGTTGTCTTTTTTTCCCTTACAGTGTGTGTTTACACATAAAGTATAGATGGTGTAAGCAAAATTGTATATTAATATGGTATAGGTCTAGAAAGGATTTTACTAAATCGAATAAGTGAAAAGATAGAAAAGGAGCTGAGTGAAGAACAGCATGGGTTTAGGAAAGGAAGGAGCACGATCGACCTGATATTTTCTATCCGTCAACTGATGGAAAAAAGTTGGGAGTATAACAAAAGGGTGATAATGGTTTTTATAGACATAGAAATGGCATATGACTCAGTTGACAGGGAAAGACTCTGGGAAGAACTGAAGAAGATAGATATAGAAGATGGATACATTAATGTTATAAAGACAATGTACAGAGGCCACAATTGTAGAATTAGAACACCATTGGGGAACTCTGAATACTTCGAAATAAGACAAAAACTTAAGCAAGGAAGTATTCTATCTCCTGTGCTTTTTAATGTTGTGATGGAGGGAATGAATAGGGCAGTTGAAGATATAGTAAAAGAAAAAGACAAAAGATGATTTTTGCAGATGATATGGTAATATGGGGTGATAAAGAGGTAGATGTACAGTTACAGCTTGATGCGTGGTAGGAAATAATGAAAAGGTATGGATTAAAAATAAATAAAGATAAGAGTGAAGTAATGGTATTTGGAAGAGAGAAAGGAATCAACGGAAATATTACCTTGAATGGAGAACCCCTCAAAGTGGTAGAAAGTTTCACTTATTTAGGGAGTGAAATATCTAGGGATGGAAGAATAACTACCGAAATAATAGGTTACAGAAGGGAGGCAATTTCTACCAAACAATAAAACGTCTGATTTGTAATAATGGAGTTTCAGAAAGATCAAAACTCCTTATGTATAAGAATTATTACATCCCTATTGTCACCTATGGTGGACAAACATGGACAATGACAGAAAGGGACTGGAGCAGACTGCAAGCAGGGGAAATGAAATTTCTCAGAGCAGTTAAGGGAAAAACAAGAATGGACAGAGTAAGGAATGTAGAGATTAGAAAGGACCTCAAACAAGAAAGTATGAGAGAAGCAATTGAAAGAAAGAGATTAAGATGGTATGGGCATGTTAAGAGGATGCATGGGCAGAGACTCCCCAAAATTATGGAAGAACTAAAGATGGATGGGAAAATACCTCGAGGGCGCCAAAGAACACGGTGGAAAATGGGAGTGAGAATATCTGCGGAAAGGAGAGGTGTGACCTGACAGCAAGTGGAGGAAGAAAAGTGGTGGGAGGACCGAGCCAAATGGAGAGGACTCGTCAGCACCCAGACCCGGCAGTAGCTGGAGCGGGGTTCGGATATAGATAGATAGATAGATAGATCTAGAATATCGATGTATATAATCATAATTTGGTAAATGATAGTGTACTGTAGAGTATCTTAACTTGTTTGGCCAACCTTTTAGAATTTTATATTACACTGCATTTCATGGGCTTTTATTTAAATGATCATTTTAGTATCCAGCGTGTTACAAAAAGGTACGGCCAAACTTTCAGGAAACATTCCTCACACACAAATAAAAAAAAGATGTTATGTGGACATGTGTCCGGAAACGCTTAATTTCCATGTTAGAGCTCATTTTAGTTTCGTCAGTATGTACTGTACTTCCTCGATTCACCGCCATGATTTCATACGGGATACTCTACCTGTGCTGCTAGAACATGCGCCTTTACAAGTACGACACAACATGTGATTCATGCACGATGGAGCTCTTGCACATTTCATTCGAAGTGTTCGTACGCTTCTCAACAACAGATTCGGTGACCGATGGATTGGTGAAGGCGGACCAATTCCATGGCCTCCACGCTCTCCTGACCTCAACCCTCTTGACTTTCATTTATGGGGGCATTTGAAAGCTCTTGTCTACGCAATCCCGGTACCAAATGTAGAGCCTCTTCGTGCTCGTATTGTGGACGGCTGTGATACAATACGCCATTCTCCAGGGCTGCATCAGCGCATCAGGGATTCCATGCGACGGAGGGTGGATGCATGTATCCTCGCTAACGGAGGACATTTTGAACATTTCCTGTAACAAAGTGTTTGAAGTCACGCTGGTACGTTCTTTTGCTGTGTGTTTCCATTCCATGATTAATGTTATTTGAAGAGAAGTAATAAAATGAGCTCTAACATGGAAAGTAAGCGTTTCCGGACACATTCGACGTAACATATTTTCTTTCTTTGTGTGTGAGGAATGTTTCCTGAAAGTTTGGCCGTACCTTTTTGTAACACCCTGTATAGAGTTGCCACCCTTTCACCGTAAGACTTTCTTAGAAGTTAAAATCAAGTTGCACCTTCAGTGCCAAAGTTAATATTTTAATTTTAGTGTTTTGTACTATTTCCATCCCTCCTGCGGGGTGCATAGTTTGCGTGCCGGTGTGAATTGTTAAAACTTTTAGTTTAAAGTAATCTGGTGTGCTGCAGATTTGCACCAGTGTAGTCTTTGAGAGGCTGTTGTGAGCAGTCTTAACTACGGCCATGTCAAAACGGAGTGACAAGGCTCTCAGCCCGAAAGCTCATACAGTCAAAAAATTGTTTCTTTCTGCCTGTGAATAAATTGTAACTTGATATTTAGAGAGTGCTTTCTGATTATAATTTTAAATCTGTTTCTTTTAAAAAACGCTTTAGCCACCATTAAAGTGAATAAATTACCATTTGTTGAAAAGGGATTTGCTTGCGATTTCATCAGTTACTTCCTGGCAACTACATCCACGCTCACATAGTGTAATTAAATGTGTTAATGTTCTTGATGAATTGCTAGTAAATAAAATAAATTCTTAAGAATATTCTTTGAAAATACGAGGGGCGTTCAGAAAGTAAGCTCCGATCGGTCGCGAAATGGAAACGACTATGAAAATCCGATAAAGCTTTGCACAGATGTGTTGGGTAGTGTCTCTAGTATAACCCCAGTTAGCATCACGTCGCTCTTCTCATTTCTGAGCTCGCAGTGAGTGCGTAAAGATGTCTAGAAAATAGTGTCTGCCGCCAAGTACGAGGGCCTGGTGAGAAATTTCGCCTGAAGCTATGCAGCTAACATTACATAACTGTCGTGCTGTTTCTTCTTCAAGACAATTCTCAGCCGCATTCTGCAGGGGCAATGAAGATGCTCCTGCATCGTTTTCAAATGGAAATGTTAGATTACCCACAATACAGTCCGCAATTGTCTCCCCCTGAGTTTCATCTCTGGTCACATGAACCGCTGTCTTTGAAGACAACGTTTTGACACAGACAACGAGGTGTAGGCCAGCGTGGAGAATTGGCGGAAAGCACTGGCGGCTGCCTTCTATGATGAGGCTATTGAAAAGTTGGTACAACGCTATGACAAAAGTCTAAGTCAGAACGGCGACTACGTAGAGAAGTAGCTGAAAGGTGTAGCTAATTGTTACAAGTAAAACATTTCTGATGTTCACTGTGGTTTCAATTTGGCAATCAATCGGAGCTAACTTTCTGAACAGGCCTCGTAAAGCACGGTTCAGCACGCTTGTGATGCAAATTTTACTTGATCCGTAGAATGCATATTGCCTACAGATCCAATAAACATTACATCAGGTCATCCAGCAATGCTTTCCCATGGATTTTTTAAATAATTTAAGGACAATAACCGCGTTTTTTCTTTGGAAAGGAACGGACAGATTATCCCCTAATCCGAGCTTATAGCATAACAAGTGCGCTGTCGACGAAACGATAAACACTACTTCCTTCTCGGTCCGTCTCCCCTCTAGTGGTCCTGTGGCCAGTGAGTCGTCAGTTCCCGCAGAAGCACCCCTTCAACTCGTGAGCCGGTTCTCGTGGCGGCTATTGACTCTGCGCTGGTTCCTTACTGGCTCGTGCGAGCAACAGGGCCGGAGTCCACTTAAGAGTGACCGGTCGGTCGCTGGCGGAAGCGCTGCGGCGCTCGGCAGTCGTCGCTCGTCGTGGAGGTTGGCAGCCGCTGAGCCGCGTCCACCGCGGGATCGATGCGGTGCGCGATGCGACCTGCGGGAGGGTAGCGCGGTGGGGCGGGTGAGGGGAGGGGGGGGGACTGGTGCACGTGCACGCACACGTGGCAGCGCGCTCGCGGCACGTGTCGCGTGCCTCGGCTGGCCAGGGGCCGGGGGGACAGAGCGCGCCGCCCCTGAGGCTCCACCTGCAACAGTAGCCATCACAACAAACACGCGACGCGCCACCTGTCTGCTGTCACACGAGAACCTGCAGCGCCGCTCTCACACGACCCACTCCAGCGGAAAATGTAACTTCCGGTCCCAATGAATCAGCGTTGTGGCACCTGTCAAACAATACCTAGCAAGGCGTCTGCTCTGACTCAGCTTTTGATGGTCAGATACACAACGGATGACAGGAAAAATGAACACATCGCAATGAATTTGTCAGCGTCATACTGCACATAACGTATGTAAAATTTTGAACATAGCTGCTAAGGTTCAGTTACCGTGTCAGAATTGTATTAGAACAAATAAACCCTCGGTCACAAATATTAAGTCAAAATTGACCAGGTTTCGACGCTACTATGAGCGTCGTCTTCAGAATTAGACTAACTGTTGAAAGGTGGCTACACTGAGCCACAGCGCCAGAGATCGCGCTAGAGAGTATTGTTCCGCCGCCCCCACTGGCAGTGATTATTGAGATGTCGTAGTGGGCAGTGCTTGGGGAGAGCTCGTGGTAGTCAGTGCTTGTTAAGAACTCGTAGCAGAGAGTGTTTGTTGAGATGTGCTAGTAGAGAGTGCTTGCTGAAATGTGATACTGAAAAGTTCTTGTTGAGATGTGGTAACAGCGAGTCGGTGTGGAGATATATTGTAATGATTAGAGTGATTTTGGTCAATATATGAAGGTAACGAAACTTGATTTATTTGTCATTATTTCCATGTTTTAAATAATGCGTCATTACAGGTTCAGTCAACAAAGCATCTGGCTTGTGTTCTTGTATTAGAGTGTAATTCTGGTTTTCTTGAGTAATTATGGTATTTTTATTTTCTTTAATTAATTCAGTATAAATGATATTTAAAATTTCTTGTGTTATTGAAGAAGAACCGTGCCAGATGCGTACGTTGAGTCATACTTCCACACACAGAACAGTTACACTTGTGCTTTGGTTTCGTAGGTTTTATAGTTGCTGGGGACTTAATTAATTAATTGTGTTAATGAAAATTTCCATTTCATTCTTTGTTATTGTTCTATGCAGTCAGATAGCGTAATAATACTACTCAGGGCCAACCGTTACGAGACTTCGTAATCGGACAGACAGCTACTGAAGCAAAAAATTAAAAGTATTTTCATATTTATTTTAATTAAGCCCCCATGCACGTGGCGACCCTGCCAGGATCGTCCCTTGGAATTCTTCTGATTGTAGAAATAGTAGACAGTAGGATTGTTGTAGTAATTTGTAATTTAGTAATTGTAGTCTATATTGCATGTGTAGATTTGGTAATTGGCATTTTTTTTTAATGGTATTTTTTAAAAATTTAATTTTTGTTGTCTTGTCTATGGGTTTGACAATTTAGTGCAATTATTTCAATTGTTCGATGATCGTGATTGAGGGAAGCATTTCGTGTGAATGATATTGTTGGAGATATAGTGTCATTGTGTGTAATTTTTTTATAGTGACGAGTTTTGTATATTTTGTAAATGATCACGCGATCAATGAAAAAGGCAAAAATGATGGATAGTGAGAATGACGAAATTGTTAACATGGCGAACTCGCCAACAGAGGAAAACAGTGTGATGAGTAATGAAGTGGAAAACAATTTAATAAGTCGGGAAAATAGTCCGGAACCAATTCAAAACTTTTCACAATTAGAAAATTTTCAGAATTCGAGATTAACAATAGAAGATTCTGAAATAGTATCGAACACAGATAGATTTATGGCTATGCAGAAGGAAGTTAGTTTTGCGGGAAATGTTAGGGGCGTAAAGAATTGCGAACAAGTTAACATGGAGCAGTTGATGAGTGCAATATTAAATTTGGGATCATGGTTCGACTCACTAGACTCACAAATGGGAACAATTAAGACAGAGATAGGAACAATTAAAACTGATATGGGAACAATGGAAACACGGTTTGACTCACTGGGATCACAGTTAGGATCTGAATTAAAAACAGTGGGATCACAGTTACGATCTGAAATTAATACAGAGATGGAAACAATGGAAACACGGTTAGATTCACGAATAGGGACGTGTTTCAAAAATATGAAAGATGAATTAAAGAAAGAAAACAGAGAAGAAGTAGAACCGATTTTGAATGCTCACAATAATAGATTAATTGCAGTAGAGATTAGACAAAGGGAACAGGATAGAGCACAGGAGGAGAGAGATCGCGTGATAGTACAGAAATTTTCAGAGTTAAATTTACAACGTGTACACGATAAGGAAGAAATATTTGAGAGAATCGAGGAATCCGTACCAAATGACAGAATAAATAATCTAACACAACAATATGAACAGTTAACTACCAAATGTGTCAACACTGAAACCCGAGTCGCGACACTTACAGAAGACGTAAATAAACAGAAAGAAAAAATAGGTGACTTATCGGAAAGAGTTGAGGAGATTTCAGATAAATTGACAAGTCTTAGTTTAAATGGGGATAGAGATTCGGATGAGACAGCTCCATTACCATTTGCAGAAACCGAAGAGTACCAGAACATAAGTAAGCATGTTGAAAATCAGGGAAAATTTAATGAACGCGTGAAAAGGGAATTTGAGGCATTACAAAAGCAAGACAAATATATTAAAAGCGAAATCGTAGGAAAAGACAGCAGACGAATTTTAGTATCACAGATAGCAGAGGGCTTTGAAGAAAGTAATTTGTTTCATTTACGGGATGCAACAAGAGAGCGCCAGGCGCGCGAACTTGACAATAATCGACATTGGGACTGGGACAGACGCGGTAGGTCTTTGTCGCCACGAGGCGGAAGCTTTGACTGTAAACACTTCTTGACTGTTCGGAAATTTAAGATCTTTCGTAATTCTAAGAATGAGATACATCCATGTGCATGGTTAGATCAATTTACGTACGCACTTCCGCCAAGTTTGCCACTAAGTCACAAACTGAAAATTATGTGCAGCTATTAAAGTCCTCAGGGGATTCACTACATTAAGTGAATATGTGCCGTAGCGTTCACAGGGCCCCGAGCTGTAGTGGTGCTATTTCCCTTTTAGTTTTCTGCACCGCTGCCTACTCTTATACTATTCCTTGCATCTATAAAAAACAATTCTTCTACTATCCATCTATCTAGACAGTAGGTAAACAATAACCAGATTTGACTGTTTTACCCGAAAGTGACTTTGGAAATTACCGTTTGGACTTACTATATTTTCTGCAGCATTCATTCGTAGTTTAAATGAAATTTTACCTGTTTATCTTCGTGACAATATTACTTCATATGTTGCCGATATTCGTATTGATAAACGTTCTTGGAGTGAGCACAAAAAAATTTTGGATTACTTATTACGTATCTTTGCAAGAGTTGCCATTACAGTGAACTTAAAAAAAATCTGAATTTGGTCGTTCTCAGGTGAAATTTCTCGGTCACATTATTTCTACAGAAGGTATTCTTCCTGATCCAGAGAAACTAGACGCTATTCGTAATTATGCTGTTCCTACCACAAAACGTGATGTTCGTAGTTTCCTCGGTGTCTGTAATTTTCTTAGACGCTTTGTTAGATTGGATGATTTGGCCACACCTCGTTTACACATTTCAGTTATGCGCACTTTGGTCCCAGAAAATGTTTTCATAAATTACGAGAAAATTGCTACTTCAGTAATATGGAAAAACGTATTCGATTTGTTCTTGCCAAATGCAAATTATGTCAAAAGGCTAAGCCGCCAACTGTTTCTCACAGAGCACCATTGTTTCCCATCATTCCAGCGAAATTAAAGGACATGGCTGCAGTCGATTTGTTCGGTCCAGTGGTTCGTTCTACTAATGGTTTTGCGTACATTTTCGTAGCAGTGGAATTGACATCAAAATATGTGTGTTTTACACCTTTATGCAAAGCAGCAGCTCGTTCAGTATCTAATGCTTTCATCAAACATTTTCTTAAAGAAGTTGGTCATGTTGATAAGGTTATATCAGATAATGGATCACAGTTTCGCACTAAAATTTGGCTTCGTACTCTACGGCGTCGTAAGATTAAACCAATTTTTATTTCACTTTTTCACCCTCAATCTAATGCTTCAGAGAGATGGATGAAGGAAATCAATAAATTGTGCCGTCTTTATTGTCATCAGAATCACAGAACTTGGGATCAGTATCTTCATATTTTTCAAAAGATTCTGAATGAACTTCCTAATGACTCAACTTCTTTACCGCCTCTATTGATATTAAAAAATAAAGAACCAACAAATCGCATTTCTGAAATCGTTCCTTTTCCGCCTTCACGGAAACTGCGGCATTCTGAAGTTGTGAACCTGGCTCTACGAAATATTGCGTCTGCGGCTGCAAGAAGAGAGAAATCAGCTAAACGTCCTGGTCGTTTAAAAATTTTGTCAGTTGGTCAAAAGGTCTTAATTAAGTCTCATCGTTTGTCTCATAAAGGAAAAGGCTTATGTCGCAAATTTTTTCTGCTTTATAACGGTCCATATAGAGTTCGCAAAATTATTCATGATAACACTGTTGAAGTAGAAACTCTTAAATCTCGGCGCTCTAAAGGAATACATCATATATCAAACGTTAAAATTTTTGTGGAATGATATACTTTTAAAAAAAAATTTTTTTTAGGAATGACATACTTTAGAGAAACTAACAGCTACATGTAAACATGCAGAGAATACAAGGATACCGCGCTGTGTTTTGGCGGCGGCACATACTCAAAGCAACAGTCAGTCTGCGCGCCGCACAAGGCAGTCGTTGACCGCAAACAATTACTTCCTACGTCACGCGTCTACAGCTGATCGAGCGCTCAGTGCGAATGCACTGACAGCCGTAATCAAATACACAGTCTAAATTCTCCGAATAAATTCTGTATAAAGCTATGGTGACTTTATAAATTATGTTATTAACGTTCAGTATTTTTCAGGATACGGTTGTGTAAAATATTTAAGACCTTCAGGTAAATTCTGTGCGTGTCCGACGTTAAGACGACTTGCTATGGAGAAAATTTCAGGAAGAATGTAATTTCAAAAAAAAAGAAGTAAAAAACCAAAAAGGTAACGATTAATTGAGTTTATTTTTCAGGTAACATATTTCCACTTAGGTACGTACTTAGGACGTAATTTGCTGCTCGCGATTACGTGATTTATACTTTGTGCTAAATTTTATGTTCTATGAATTTACTTGTGAAGCGACGTGCTTCCGTACATTTACTGATTTTGACAATGTTTTATTAATGAACAGTGTTATTACTTGCGTATATTGTGCATCGCTTGGCTGCACTGCCTTTTCACTGATGTCATATTTTTCTATTATGTGCCTGCTGTGCTTATTTATTTAAATTATAATTGTCACCTGATTAATTGTGCTGACTGTAGTTAGATATGTAGGTTATACTTTGTGATTTATCTGCTTGCGCCTTCATGTTTACTTTTTAAGATTTCATATGAACATTTATTTGCTTATGCTGATATGATGCTAATGACTTGTTTATTACGTAAGATATATGTTTGCTGCTGTGCGTATGGATTGCATATTTACACACTTCTGTTTTGTTTTCATAACTACTCTTTAATTTAGAATATAGAAATGCTGATATACTGTGTACGAACATAGAGTTTAGGTTACACTGTGGTATTAATTATAGATTGTTCGCTTGGCAGAGCCTCGTTATAGGGATTGTGCTGCATCCACTTGTTGACATTCTGTTCTCTACTGGTATATTTACTCGCTACTGCATGTTTTGCTTACGCTCAGTGCCTTATATTTTTAAGATAAGAAAATGAACTGCTATAATTCGACGAACGACATTAGTACAAGAAACTTCATAGAAGTCACATGAGCTGGAGGTTTTATGGAAGCTGTATAAATTTATGTTAATAGGAAGGAAGTTAACGACATGACATACCAACACTAGGTTAGACCATTGACAGTTATTACACTGCATTCTTCGTGATCAATTGAAATAGGAAGTGACACTTGACACAAGAAATACTCCACATGTTTGCTTCTGTTTGCCATCATTTTTGAAGTGGTGTACACACTGAAATATCACGATCATTAACACTTCGTAATCGTACTTAATTACTGAGAGTTATTCGAACTAAGTCTGTTAGAGGTCATGTATGCATTTCTTTTATTTAATGATGGACAAGGAACCAAAATGTATCTTATAATTTATAATGAGTAGCAGATTTGGATGAGATGGATTACACGAGAGGTTGTGTGTTGACATTGTGTCTTCGGATTGCATGAGATGATGAATTGAAGTTTGCACTAGGATTTTGTCTGTACTTGTTCGAGGAGACTGACTAGAGGAAAGAGTTGTTATGGAAGTGAAATGATATTGGTGCTGAGGTTTATATATATCGACGTATTGAAGAGGTATGATTGAGGTATTGAGATTATGTGAAGTTGATGATTATTGGAGTTTTCGTGGACAAGAGGTAAGGTAAATGATATTGATGATCGACGTATTGAAGAGGTATTATTGAAGTATTGAGATTATGTGATGCTGATGATTATTGGAGTTTTGGTGGATAAGAGGTGAAGTAAGTGAGGAGCATATTTTTTTTGTTGGTCTATATGGAACAAGGAGGATGAAGATAGCAGACTAGAACACTAAAGTAGAAGGAAGATAGTCTATACACACACTTTGTTAAATCACTAAGCAGTATATACTTTTTTTTGGAGAGAGGAAGTAATTGCATATCTTGGCTCACTGACAGTTGTTCAGCAACCGTACAATTTGATCTGGCTTGGCAAACATTGGTCTTGACATGATGACTATGACGCTGACTAACTATTATTGACTGTTATACATTCCTGCCACTACTACTTGATACACATGATGAACATAAAATTTTGACAGAATTGCATTTACACAGTTAACACTATTCAATTACACAGTAGCACAAATGTGGATGAAAGATGAGTGAGTGTGTTTTGTGTGTTTTCCTTTTCCTATCCCAAATTGGTACCAACCTATCTCCTAAATATTATTTTACTTGTTTGTTGTGGCTTGCACTGACACCCATAAACATTATAGGTTTACTGGTATTTGTGTATTGTAATAGTTAATAGGACAATTATCTGATATCATTTGTGTGTTTGTTATGATTTGTATGTTTAGTGTAAAAGCATTGTATGTGTATTCAAACTATTGTTCATGCCTGAACTGTCTGATTAGTGATGGTGCTGCACTTTTCAACATGATGTGTGACATTTAGTCATGTTTAATTTCTGCTGATGAACAGTGTGATTAGTGAAAGTGAATATTATGGACTGCGGTCTGCACCTGTTCAACATTGCTGGTGCCACTGATGGAACTGCTTATACTGAAATGGTGTTACTTGTTGGTGTCTGCACCTATTCAACATTACTGGGTGCCACTGATGGACTGCTTCTACTGAAATGGTGTTACTTGTTGGTGTCTGCACCTGCTCAACATTGCTGGGTGCCACTGATGGACTGCTTCTATTGAAAAGATGTCACCTGTTGGTGTCTGCACCTGCTCAACATTGCTGCGTGCCACTGATGGACTGCTTCTACCGAAATGATGTCACTTGTTGGTGTCGGCACCTGCTCAACATTGCTGGGTGCCACTGATGGACTGCTTCTACTGAAAAGATGTCACCTGTTGCTGTGTGCACCTGCTCAACATTGCTGGTGACACTAATGGAACTGATTATACTGAAATGGTGTTACTTGTTGGTGTCTGCACCTATTCAACATTACTGGGTGCCACTGATGGACTGTTTCTACTGAAAAAATGTCACTTGTTGGTATTCGCACCTGTTGACTATTGCTGGGTGCTACTGCTGGAACTGTCAACTACTTGTTTCTTGGGCTATGGAAAGCGTTTATGTGAATATTTGTATAAACTGATTTTTTGTGTATTACTGTTTGTGAAAAGTTATGAGACTCTTACCTGCACATATTCGTCATTGCTGACGCTATTGATTGAACTGTTTAACCACATAATACTTGTGTAAACTGTTATGTAAAATCACATGTATGAAAGAATTTGTATTGCTTACTGTATTTTATATATTAGGTTATTGAAAGGTCAGTGCAAAGCCAAAATTTTATCTAGTTATATGATATTTACGCATTAATATTATCTTTTATTTTTGTCTGTATTTTTTTTGACGAATTTGGTGGTATTTTCACCACCAATGCTGGCAAACATACCATCAAATTCTAGCCGTGGAGGAAGGGCATATGAAAGGTGGCTACACTGAGCCACAGCGCCAGAGATCGCGCTAGAGGGTATTGTTCCGCCGCCTCCACTGGCAGTGATTATTGAGATGTCGTAGTGGGCAGTGCTTGGGGAGAGCTCGTGGTAGTCAGTGCTTGTTAAGAACTCGTAGCAGAGAGTGTTTGTTGAGATGTGCTAGTAGAGAGTGCTTGCTGAGATGTGATACTGAAAAGTTCTTGTTGAGATGTGGTAATAGCGAGTCGGTGTGGAGATATATTGTAATGATTAGAGTGATTTTGGTCAATATATGAAGGTAACGAAACTTGATTTATTTTTCATTATTTCCATGTTTTAAATAATGCGTCATTACAGGTTCAGTCAACAAAGCATCTGGCTTGTGTTCTTGTATTAGAGTGTAATTCTGGTTTTCTTGAGTAATTATGGTATTTTTATTTTCTTTAATTAATTCAGTATATATTTAAAATTTCTTGTGTTATTGAAGAAGAACCGTGCCAGATGCGTACGTTGAGTCATACTTCCACACACAGAACAGTTACACTTGCGCTTTGGTTTCGTAGGTTTTATAGTTGCTGGGGACTTAATTAATTGTGTTAATGAAAATTTCCATTTCATTCTTTGTTATTGTTCTATGCAGTCAGATAGCGTAATAATACTACTCAGGGCCAACCGTTACGAGACTTCGTAATCAGACAGACAGCTACTGAAGCAAAAAATTAAAATTATTTTCATATTTATTTTAATTTCGAAATAAATACATCAAATCAGAAACTGCTAATTGGAGTAATCTATAAACCTCCAAACGTCGGTGCTATGTCCTCCTTTCAGTCTGCCCTGTCCTCGCTCGTGACACTGTATGAACACATAATCATTATGGGCGACACAAACATCGACTTACAGTTAAAATCTCCCTCTGCAGAAAAACTAAGGAGACTGTTCCACTCCAATGATATGAGTTTAACACCGCTGGACCCAACTCATCACACGCCACACAGCCATACACTCATAGATATAATGGCAACAAAGCGACCAGATAAAATAATTCGCGCCAATCAGACATCCGCTCCAGGACTCTCTGCTCATGACGTGATATTCTTAAATTACTCAGTGCATACTACCAAAGAAAAATCTCACCTGGTAACCTACAGAAACCTAAAAAATGTTAACCATGACGCTCTTCAAAAGGATTGCTCAGACATCCCTTGGTATGATATAAGCAATGAACCGACTTTAGACGGAAAAATTCGGGAATTATGTCGCAAAATCATTGCACTGTATGATAAACATGCTCCTCAACGCACTGTCAAGGTAAAGAGAGCTCCTGCTCCGTGGCTCACCACTGCATTACGCCAGTTAATGAATAAACGTGATGCTGCACATAGGGCCTTCAAGCGTAACCCAACTCCCGAGGCGTACGAAGCTTATAGGAAACTCCGAAATAGAACCAAGCAGAGCGTGAGGAATGCCAAAATCAGACATGCCCGCTCTGTCGTATGCGGCATATCAAAACCTGCTGCACTGTGGAAAAAGCTGCGCAGTTTCGGTATAGGGAAGCGAAGATCTGACGCTGTTTATCAAGCGTCTGCAGAAGAATTAAACGATTTCTTCTCAACAGCTGTAAACTGCCACACAGCGACAAATTACCAGCCCCAAGATATCAATCTCTCGAGAGACAAGTTTTTCCTAAAACACGTCACTACCGGCACAGTACACAAGGCAATTACGAGAATCTCTTCCGAGGCAGTAGGAAATGATGGAGTGAGCATTGGCATGATCAAGAACGTCGTAGACACTATTACTCCAGTTATCACAGACATCTTCAACCTGTCTCTTGTCAGTAGTACATATCCTACTGAGTGGAAGCAAAGTTTAATTCAACCTATACCCAAGACTGACAACCCTAAGTCGCCAGGTGACTACAGGCCGATCAGCATACTACCTGCAATATCTAAAGCCCTAGAATACATCGTCCATGAACAGCTGACGGATTACCTCATAACTCATAACATCCATGACAAATATCAGTCAGGCTTTCGAAAGCACCATAGTACAGCAACTGCATTAATCAAAGTAACTGATGACATTAAACATGCTATGGACAGACGTGAAGCTACCATCCTAACACTGCTTGACTTTAGCAAGGCTTTTGATACAGTTGACTTTGATATATTACTAATTAAAATGAAGCAGCTGAATTTCTCAAACAGCGCAATACACTGGTTCGACAGCTACCTCAAAAACAGAAGTCAACAAGTCATTTGTGGGTCGGAAAAGTCATCATGGAAAAACGTGCGCTCTGGAGTTCCCCAAGGCTCCGTCCTTGGTCCATTACTCTTCTCACTGTACATTAATGATATTTCTTCAGTGATTCACTCCTGCAACTACCATCTATATGCCGACGACATCCAACTGTACATAAGTGCAAGCCCCAAGAACATTGCTGACGCAGTAGCGAGTATGAACGCAGATCTTTGCTCTGTTTCTCGATGGGCACAGAACCTAGGTCTGAAACTAAACCCCAAGAAATCCCAGGTCATACTTATATCTCATCCAAAGTTAATCAGTCGGTACTTTCACGAAACAGTCCCTCAAATACACCTCAATGATACCCAACTACCATACCAAAAAACAGTAAAAGACCTTGGAATAATCTTGGATGAACACCTAAACTGGGAAGAACAAACAGTTACAGCTTGCCGGAAATCGCTCTCCTTCCTACATGCAATTCAGAAATTTAGAAAAATATTTCCAACCCATGTTAAACAAAAATTAGTCCAAACACTAGTCTTGCCTAATCTTTACTACTGTGATGTAGTTCAACACGGCACAAATAGTGAAAATTCGAGACGCCTCGAGCTAGTGATGAACGCTTGCGTTAGATACGTATGCAATATACGGTTGTATGATCATATCAGTCCTTCATACTCCCAGCTAGGTTGGATACGCCCACATAAGGCACGCGATCTCCACACGATGTGCTTACTTCATCGATTTCTTAGCCACTGGTGCCCCCAATACTTATCTTCTCACATTAAACACCTATCATCATTCCACAACCGCAATACCAGATCGGATACGTCTAGCATCTTGGCTGTACCTTTACATAACACAAAATCTTTCTCCATGTCATTCTCCATCTCAGCCATACGACTATGGAACGCGCTCCCCTGTGATCTGCGTCTTATCCGGAACCACTCAACATTCAAGAGTGAACTCAAGACTTACATATTAGGGACGGTATAGCCACCATTGTTGGGCCCCTCTCATCTCTTTCTTTCTCCTCTCCATCATAGCTTCGAATTTTACCATTCTATTTCTCTTCCTCTAACCTATCTACCTCTTCTATATCTCTTTCACCCCATTCTATCGTCTTATGTCTGCTTGATGAGAATAACTCACAAGCTGCAAGAATATAACGAGAAAATTCCCAACTAGCAATAGGACTGACATTCATAAAAGAAAAATATGTTTACTTTCATATACATAGTCATTATTATTATTAGTATTACTATTATTATTATTCTTGATTGTTATAATTAATTTTTATTGTTATAATTATCATTGTACTACGTTTATAATCTCTATTTTTTTTCTTATCATTAATACTGTATAACATGTAATATGTCCTTAATGTTCTGTAGAAACTGAAATTTGTTGAATCTGAGTATGCCTGGTTAGGTGTAAGAGAGGGCCTGAAGGCCCTAATCTTGCCAGGTAAAATAAATGCATAAATAAATAAATAAATAAATAATTAAGCCCCCATGCACTGTTCTAAAACATATTAGGTATATAATACATTAATAGAATTAAAGTTTGTACTGACTGGAAAAAGATGCAGTACTTACAAGTCACATATTAAAAAAGATCTAAGCCGGAAAGGCGACGTCATGAATAGTTGTAAGTAAGATGGCGAGCCGCTAAGGGCTGCTCGTACTTTAGTGAACAAGGGTTGCAACAAGAGTCAGCCCTTAGCGACTCGCTTTCTTACTTACAACTATTCGTGACGTCGCCTTTCCGGCTTAGATCTTTTTTAATATGTGACTTGTAAGTACTGCATCTTTTTCCAGTCAGTACAAACTTTAATTTTATTAATGTATTATATACCTAATATCCTTTAGAACGGTTAGTCTAATTCTGAAGACGACGCTCATAGTAGCGTCGAAACCTGGTCAGTTTTGACTTAATATTTGTGACCGAGGGCTTATTTGTTCTAATATAATAACGTATGTAAATTATTTTTCTTAATTATAAAATAATTACCTTATTTCAGTGTAGCGTTTAATGATAAATTAAGGGGTTAGGTACACAAGCTGCATGAATGTATACAGGGTGAGCGTTTTATCTGCACAACGAAACATCACAAAAACTACGCATAAAATTAAAAAACAGAAAAATACGTGTTCATTATTTTTTTAAATGCTATTCAGCGATGCCACCATTGACACACTGCCGCACCTCAAGGGTTTCCGGGGGGGGGGGGGGGGGCAACTTTGAAATATTAAATAGAAGTTACCATTTACATTGCAGATTCGGATTTTACGGGAAAAAATATCTGGTCTTAGTGTGGAACACTTTTGTTGTTGCACGTTAGATGGCACCGTAATCGACAAACAACACAACTGAGTTCCAAAACGGTGTTCTTTGAGAAAAATGCCGAGCGGGAATAGCCGAGCGGTCTTAGGCGCTGCAGTCATGGACTGTGCGGCTGGTCCCGGCGGAGGTTCGAGTCCTCCCTCGGGCATGGGTGTGTATGTTTGTCTTTAGGATAATTTAGGTTAAATAGTGTTAAGCTTGGTGACTGATGACCTTAGCAGTTAAGTCCCATAAGATTTCACACACATTTGAACACACCGAGCGAGGTGGCGCAGTGGTTAGACACTGGACTCGCATTCGGGAGGACGACGGTTCAATCCCGCGTCCGACCATCCTGATTTAGGTTTTCCGTGATTTCCCTAAATCGCTCCAGGCAAATGCCGGGATGGTTCCTTTCAAAGGATACGGCCGAATTCCTTCCCCGTCCTTCCCTAACCCGATGAGACCGATGACCTCGCTGTCTGGTCTCCTTCCCCAAACCAACCAACCAACCAACCAACCACATTTGAACATTTTTTGAGAAAAATGCATTGGTTCAAAAACATCAAAACAGATCGTCATTTTTATCTGTTTTCCGTCTTTTCCTTTAGTTGCTCTAAATTCGTGGAGGTATGTACCGTCTATGCAACTAGATGAAGGCAGTTTGTTTCTTCTTGACATGTTGCCTTTGTAGTGGACTGACAAGGCAGCCAGTCCACAGTGAAGTAGCCGAAAGGGCACGCGTCAACTCACGCCGTCTGGCGTGAAGTCTGGAACAGGATAAGTTATGAATGTCATAAAGAAAAGAACGTAGCTACTAGAACACTTAACTTTTATATTGTCCTTTGGTATACAGCATTCTTGATGATACAAGTGACTATCTTGAGATACATGCAATGGTACAAATGGCGCCTTGCTAGGTCGTAGACATGGACTTAGCGGAAGGCTATTCTAACTGTCTCTCGGCAAATGAGAGAAAGGCTTCGTCAGTGTAGTCGCTAGCAAAGTCGTCGTACAACTGGGGCGAGTGCTAGTCCGTCTCTCGAGACCTGCCGTGTGGTGGCGCTCGGTCTGCGATCACACAGTGGCGACACGCGTGTCCGACATGTACTAATGGACCGCGGCCGATTTAAGCTACCACCTAGCAAGTGTGGTGTCTGGCGGTGACACCACAGCCTTCATTTAGTTGCATACACAGTACATACCTCCACGAGAATGAAAACAGATATTTGTGGCAAACCACTCAGTGTTTTGTAGTTTTCTCCTTGCAGTTGTTCTGAAACATTTATTCATTATTTGACTTGATCTCATTGCGTTCACGTCGTCTCTCATTTCTTGACTACGTTCCTTCATAACCTGGCTGCGTTATTAGTTACAAGTCTCCTTTTCAAACTCCAGGCCGGCCGAAGTGGCCGTGCGGTTAAAGGCGCTGCAGTCTGGAACCGCAAGACCGCTACGGTCGCAGGTTCGAATCCTGCCTCGGGCATGGATGTTTGTGATGTCCTTAGGTTAGTTAGGTTTAACTAGTTCTAAGTTCTAGGGGACTAATGACCTCAGCAGTTGAGTCCCATAGTGCTCAGAGCCATTTGAACCATTTTCAAACTCCAGGCATATGCACTTCCCATTGTATTTCTGCCTTATTCGCATCCTTCTCATCTAATAACCCATCCTTTTTCACCATTAATAACAGCAATTCCCACACCTTCCAACCCACTACAGGATTGTCCCAAAGCTCCTCTCTCCTCTCCTGTATCTCTTCTACACAGCCGCTATGCCCAAACCACCCCCACCAGTCCACCTCCTTCAGTATACTGATGATACCGCTTTCTCGCTCTCTACCCTACACTCCGTAATTCCCAACGATCCCTCCAAATCTAACTCCATCAGTTTACCTCCTATGTAACAGGTGGCTACTCAAGATCAATCCCTTTAAAACGCAGGCAATAATTATGGGACGAACCACCTGAACCCTTTGCCTCCATGAATCTTATCTCACCGTCTCTACATCTACATCTGCACCTACATTTATACTCCGCAAGCCCCCCAACGGTGTGTGGCGGAGGGCACTTCACGTGCCACTGTCATTATCTCCCTTTCCTTTTCCAGTCGCGTATGGTTCGCGGGAAGAACGACTGTCGGAAAGCCTCCGTGCGCGCTCTAATCTCTCTAATTTTACATTCGTGATTTCCTCGGGAGGTATAAGTAGGGGGAAGCAACATATTCGATACCTCATCCACAAACGCACCCTCTCGAAACCTGGACAGCAAGCTACACCGCGATGCAGAGCGCCTCTCTTGCAGAGTTTGCCACTTTGTTTGCTGAACATCTCCGTAACGCTATCACGCTTACCAAATAGCCCTGTGACGAAACGCGCCGCTTTTCTTTGGATCTTCTCTATCTCCTCTGTCAACCCGACCTGGTACGGATCCCACACTGATGAGCAATACTCAAGTATAGGTCGAACGAGTGTTTTGTAAGCCACCTCCTTTGTTGATGGACTACATTTTATAAGGACTCTCCCAATGAATCTCAACCTGGCACCAGCCTTACCAACAATTAATTTTATATGGTCATTCCACTTCAAATCGTTCCGTACGCATACTTCCAGATAATTTACTGAAATAACTGCTACCAGTTTTTATTCTGCTATCATATAATCATACAGTAAAGGAACCTTCTTCCTATGTATTCGCAATACATTACATTTGTCTATGTTAAGGGTCAGTTCCCGCTCCCTGCACCAAGTGCCTATCCGCTGCAGATCTTCTTGCATTTCGCTGCAATTTTCTCATGCTGCAACTTCTCTGTATACTGCAGCATCATCCGCGAAAAGCCGCATGGAACTTCCGACTCTATCTACTAGGTCATTTATATATATTGTGAAAAGCAGTGGTCCCATAAAACTTCCCTGTGGTACGCCAGAGGTTACTTTAACGTCTGTAGACGTCTCTCCATTGAGAACAACATGCTGTGTTCTGTTTGCTAAAAACTCTTCAATCCAGCCACACAGCTGGTCTGATATTCCGTAGGCTCTTACTTTGTTTATCAGGCGACAGTGCGGAACTGCATCGAACGCCTTCCGGAAGTCCAGGAAAATGGCATCTACCTGGGAGCCTGTATCTAATATTTTCTGGGTCTCATGAACAAATAAAGCGAGTTGGGTCTGACACGATCGCTGTTTCCGGAATCCATGTTGATTCCTACAGAGTAGATTCTTGGTTTTCAGAAATGACATGATACGCGAACAAAAAACATGTTCTAAAATTCTACAACAGATCGATGTCAGAGATATAGGCCTATAGTTTTGCGCATCTGCTCGACGACCCTTCTCGAAAACTGGAACTACCTGTGCTCTTTTCCAATCATGTGGAACCTTCCGTTCCTCTAGAGACATGCAGTACACGGCTGTTAGAAGGGGGGCAAGTTCTTTCGTGTACTCTGTGTAGAATCTAATTGGTATCCCGTCAGGTCGAGTGGACTTTCCTCTGTTGAGTGATTTGAGTTGCTTTTCTATTCCTTGGACACTTTACGGTCGTCCTATCCAGTTAACTAATACACTAAAATTTCTTGACCAACCCTCGACCGGCAATGAGCGTGGAAACCTCACCTACTAACTACCCAACAGAAAGCCCACAATAGACTAAAATTACTAACAGGCTGAACCTGCGGGTAGCACCCTTCCACTATTCTCCACAACTACAAAACCCTCATCTAACCCATCCTCTGCTATGTATGTGTCATATGGATCTCCAGCTCACCAGTGTTCTGGAAGTCCCTCCAAATCCTCGAACGTCATAGACTCCATCTCGCTTTCTGCATTCGTTTACCTTCCCCCCATGGAGCCTCTATCATCTCATCAAATTCCTACCCACATCGAAATCCTCCGCATCTCATAGAATTTCCAAAAATTAGATTCCGACAACCACCCCTGGTATGCTGCCATGCCTTCACAAACACATTTCTCCATCCCAACACCTTCACACACTCCACAATCCATCGCAACGCAAATTCGACAAACTTCCTATCCCAGACAACGAGATCCGTCCCAATATTTATCTCTCCTGCCAACTCTAACTCTTCCCCATATATCCCACTCCACATCACCGATCTTCTCTCCTTTTCCCTCTCCATCTATCCACATCCCTTTCATTATGTAACCACTACCCCACCCACACACCACACTGCTCCTCGCTGTCTGTCATTCCCACAGTCTCTTTCCCACTGTCCACTTCAACCCCTACCTATCGTCCGCACAGTTTTCCCACTTAACAGATCTCTATTTTTTTACCCACACCCCTCAACCATGTGCTCCTCCCAGAGCACTGCTCATCCAGTGTAGGTCCTTCAGATTTTAAGGGCAAGTGAAGTGCTCCACCGCTTTCTCATAGAAAAATATCACCACACTGCTACTATGTTTCTTGAATTTTATATATATTTCGTCCTTTTAGCTATCTGTCTTTAGTCTTTTTAATTTATAAACGACTTATAAACGACAGACAGTCCTCATACTTTTTTTTTCATCTTTGTTATATTTTTCAAAATGCTTTCGCTGATGAGTACAGCATTGTTACATTGACCACTCTCGCCCAAATGGGGAGAGAGGGACGAAATAACAACAAAGAAAGGAAAAAAATACATAGAATGCAGACTATTGTGATAGAACAGAAAATTGAAATGGTTTACATTTATGAAAAATGTCGATAATGCTGTAAACTTCTATGCACAATGTTTTCCAGACAGCATGCGGTCACACGCTTCTATCTGTCGAGTTGTTGGGCAGTTCTCAACTGAGGGAATAGTACCACCGCGAAAAAGGAACAGTCGAATAATAGTCGCTGAAGAGATTAATGAAAACTGCGACATGAGCTGGAGTGAATCATAAACCCTACATTAGTACTCAGCAAATTGTCTTGAATCGGGAATTAGCCAGATTGCTACTTGCCGAATTTTAAAAGTAGAAAATATCATCCTTCAGTAACTATGGCAATGATTTCCAGAACCGAATAACATTTTGCCAGTGGTTTCCTTAGCAATTACAGAGAGACCCCAACTTCTTTGATCGAGGAGACTATTGTTCGCCGACGAGTCGACCTTCACGATCCACGGCACAATTAATCGGCACAACATGTATAATTATAATTTGGCAAACCCACATCAGTTGAATGCGAATGTTTCGTGTGGAATAATTGGTGACAAACTCATTAGTAAATTCTTTATCTACGGCACCTTGAATGGTGATAAATATCAAATATTCTCTGAGGACGATTTATCAGTGTTGCAGGCAGACGTTCCGTTGAAATCGACATTGTGGTTTTAACATGATGGTTGTCCAGCACATTATTCAGTAGCAACACGGGAAGTATTAGATCGATGGTTCCAAACCTGGGGATAATTACCTCCTGAGGGGTAAAATGAAATTTTCTGAGGCGTGAAAACCAAGTGATTAGATAATGTTCCCGTCAATTATTTTCAAAAGATCATTACTGTCATCATAATTTTGTAAACTTCTAATATTGGTTATATAATTCACCAAAAATTACTTTTTCTCAGTTGCTAGCATAAATGAAGTGTAGGTTGCAGGTTTCTCACATAGTCCACCCACTACATACATATCTTGGGCTTTGCCCCATGCATAGCTGATGATAAAAGTTAGACATATACGTAACAAATGCTAAATATCTCAATAAAATGTCTTCTCCAGGTTGTACCTAGCACCTGCACTAGTCCAGAAATTGCTTCATACTCACTTCGAAACAGATAAATGAATAAATTGACAGCACAACACAGCACTAACTACATTAGGGCTAGTATAGTGCTGTACACAATATTATTATCGTTATTATTTTCATTATTATTATTATTTCTGTTGTTAGAAACAAAAAATTAACAGCTTGAAGTCGTTCAGTTTCTGCCAGTTCAGAAGTAAGGAGTGCAGCAATCAAGTGATTTACAAACACCCCGGTCGGAAGTTCGAGTCCTTCCTCGGGCATGAATGTGTGGGTCGTCCTTGGCGTAAGTTACTTTAAGTTAGATTAAGTAGTGTGTAAGCGTAGGGACCGATGACCTCAGCAGTTTGGTCCCATAAGGTCTTACCACAAACTTCCAAAAATTTACAAACAGTCACTACAATGCACACATCTGAACTTGTTTGATTTTAAATGGAGTTCAAGTGCACAGGTCAAGCAAGGGCGCAAGGCAGAGGAGAAATAATGGGTGAGTATGTTTTGTAACAAGTGTCTACCCTCACGGTGGATAATTAGCTTTCGTATCTGAGAAGGAACTGTGGACCGCACTTGCGTTGTATCACAAATTTCTTCACCATTCATTCTAACAAACACACACACACATACACACAAACTAAAATCATTGATCTTTCATCATTTTCAAAATGAAATACTTCTTTTCGAACACTCATTTTCAAAATGAGTGTTCGAAAAGAAGTATTTCATTCTACAGTTTAGTTAGGTGCTAAAGTTGGTGCTACTGTGGGGGAGCGGGTGGGGCAACACACGGCAGGGTGTGGGCGGGGATACTAGCTAATGTCTGATTGCACTCAAGGTAATGGATTTTTTAATTACAACGCTATCCATCACGCAACGAATTTACAGCATAAATAAAGATGTCCCTGTTTAAGATTCCAAAGCAGCCCATCGGCCAGGGGGGTCGACATTTGTATCGCCACATGCAATTTTAAAAATTTTGAATCCGTATTTGTATAAAATGCATAACATTTTTTTTTTTACTTTTACAAAATATATGGTTTTGGACTAGTTCAGCAACGCGTCAGAAAACCCAATTACAAAAGAATTAACTTTCTATCGGAAATTAGAATTTAAAAAAGTAAATAAAGCAACTGTATACACATTGTAAGAACTGCTAGGTAAATTCAGCACCACAAATATTTCGGTTCAAGAAAATAGGCGTGCACAGTATAGTCAGCTTTGTTCTTGACAAGCTCGTAGAAGTCGAAATTGCATAGTTTGTATCTCCAGGCTCGCAGTATCAAATCTGCATGATCTACTGTAGTGGACTTCATTGCCATTAATAAAAAATTACGTCTTAGTTTCAGTGAGCTTCATACTTTATACAAATTGCATGTTCCACATATTCCTCAAAATCATGAATGTTGCATCTTCAGCGCCAAAATAACGCAACACCATATGATAACGAGAGTTTACACAAAACGTCTGTCTCCTAACAAATCTCATCAGCTTTCCCTCGCCTGACGTTCAGTACGAAAATGGTCAAAGAAATAATATCGGCAGCTGCCAACATGAGTAACTTAGAGTAGTGCAGCAACTTAAATCACTTAATAAAAGCAAGTCTTCTGGTCCAGACTGTATACCAATTAGGTTCCTTTCAGAGTATGCTGATACAATAGCTCCATACTAAACAATCATATACAACCGTTCCCTCGACGAAAGATACGTATCCAAAGACTGGAAAGTTGCACAGGTCACACCAATATTCAAGGAAGGTAGTAGGAGTAATCCACTAAATTACAGGCCCATATCGTTAACGTCGACATGCAGCAGGATTTTAGAACATATATTGTGTTCTAACATTATGAATTACCTCGAAGAGAACGGTCTATTGACACACAGTCAACACGGATTTAGAAAACACCGTTCTTGTGAAACACAACTAGCTCTTTGGTCGCATGAAGTGTTGAATGCTATTGTCAAGGGATTTCAAATTGAGTCCGTATTTATACATTTCCAGAAAGCTTTTGACACTGTATCACACAAGCAGCTTGTAGTGAAATTGCGTGCTTATGGTACGAGGGCAGTTCAATAAGTAATGCAACACATTTTTTTTCTGAAACAGGGGTTGTTTTATTCAGCATTGAAATACTTCAGGTTATTCCCCAATCTTTTAGCTACACAACACTATTTTTCAACGTAATCTCCATTCAATGCCACATCCTTACGCAACCTTGAAATGAGGGCCTGTATGCCTGCACGGTACCATTCCACTGGTCGATGTCGGAGCCAACGTCGTACTGCATCAATAACTTCTTCATCATCCGCGTAGTGCGTCCCACGGATTGCGTCCTTCATTTGGCCAAACATATGGAAATCCGACGGTGCGAGATCGGGGCTGTAGGGTGCATGAGGAAGAACAGTCCACTGAAGTTTTGTGAGCTCCTCTCGGGTGCGAAGACTTGTGTGAGGTCTTGCGTTGTCATGAAGAAGGAGAAGTTCGTTCTGATTTTTGTGCCTACGAACACGCTGAAGTCGTTTCTTCAATTTCTGAAGAGTAGCACAATACACTTCAGAGTTGATCGATTGACCATGGGGAAGGACATCGAACAGAATAACCCCTTCAGCGTCCCAGAAGACTGTAACCATGACTTTACCGGCTGAGGGTATGGCTTTAAACTTTTTCTTGGTAGGGGAGTGGGTGTGGCGCCACTCCATTGATTGCCGTTTTGTTTCAGGTTCGAAGTGATGAACCCATGTTTCATCGCCTGTAACAATCTTTGACAAGAAATTGTCACCCTCAGCCACATGACGAGCAAGCAATTCCGCACAGATGGTTCTCCTTTGCTCTTTATGGTGTTCGGTTACACAACGAGGGACCCAGCGGGAACAAACCTTTGAATATCCCAACTGGTGAACAATTGTGACAGCACTACCAACAGAGATGTCAAGTTGAGCACTGAGTTGTTTGATGGTGATCCGTCGATCATCTGGAACGAGTGTGTTCGCACGCTCCGCCATTGCAGGAGTCACAGCTGTGCACGGACGGCTCGCACGCGGGAGATCAGACAGTCTTGCTTGACCTTGCGGCGATGATGACACACGCTTTGCCCGACGACTCACCGTGCTTTTGTCCACTGCCAGATCACTGTAGACATTCTGCAAGCGCCTATGAATATCTGAGATGCCCTGGTTTTCCGCCAAAAGAAACTCGATCACTGCCAGTTGTTTGCAACGCACATCCGTTACAGACGCCATTTTAACAGCTCCGTACAGCGCTGCCACCTCTCGGAAGTCAATGAAACTATACGAGACGAAGCGGGAATGTTTGAAAATATTCCACAAGAAATTTCTGGTTTTTTCAACCAAAATTGGCCGAGAAAAAAAATGTGTTGCATTACTTATTGAACTGCCCTCGTATATCGTCTCAGTTATGTGACTGGGTTTGCGATTTCCTGTCAGAGAGGTCAGAATTCGTAGTAATTGACGGAAAGTCATAGAGGAATACGGCTGTGATTTCTCGCGATCCCCGATGTAGTGTTAAAGGTTCCTTATCTATATAAACGATTTGGGAGACAATCTGAGCAGCCGTCTTAGGTGGTTTCAAGATGATGCTGTCGTTTATCGACTAGTAAAGTCATCAGAAGTTCAAAAGGAATTGCAAAACGTTTCAGAAAAGATACCTGTATCGTTCGAAAATTGGCAATTGACCCTAAATAACGAAAAGTGTGAGGTCTTTCACATGAGTGCTAAAAGGAATCCGCTAAAATTCGGTTACACGATAAACCAGTCAAATCTTAAGGTCGTCAATTCAATTTAATACATTGGAATTACAATTACGAACAGCTTAAATTGGAGGGAACACATAGAAAATGTTGTGGTGGAGGCTAACCAAAGACTGCGTTTTATTGGCAGGCAGAAAATATAACAGATCTACTAAAGAGACTGCCTACACTACGCTTGTCCGTCCTCATTCAGAATACTGCTGCTCAGTGTGGGATTCTTACCAGATAGGATTGATGGGGTACATCGAGAAATTTCAAAGAACGGCAGCACATTTCGTATTATCGCGAAATAGGGGACAGAGTGTCACTGAAACAATACATGGTATGGGGTGGATATAATTAAAACAAAGGCGTTTTTCGTTGCGGCAAAATCTTGTCACAAAATTTAAATCACCAATTTTCTCCTCCGAATGTGAAAATATTTTGTTGACGACGACCTACAGAGAGAGAAAGGATCATCATAATAAAATAAGTGAAATCACAGCTCGCATGGAAAGATATATATGTTCGTTTCTTCCGCGAGCTGTACGAGATTGGAATAATAGAAAATCATTGTAAAGGTCTTTCGATGAACTCTCTGCCAGGCACTTAAATGTGATTTGCAGAGTATATATGTAGATGTAGATGTAGAAAGTCAGTACAAACTTTTATATTTCAACATCTTCATGCAAACAGTTGATAATGTAAGAGTATGCTGGTAATTGTCATGTAGTACATCTTAGGCCAACGGTCTTGCAGCAGTGGTAACACCGGGTCCCCTCAGGTCACCGAAGTTAAGCGCTGTCGGGCTGGGCTAGCACTTGGATGGGTGCCCATACGGTCTGCCGAGCGTTGTTGGCAAGCGGGGTGCACTCAGCCCTTGCGAGGCAAACTGAGGAGCTACTTGGTTGTGAAGTAGTGGCTCCGATCTCGTACACTAACGTTCGGCCGGGAGAGTGCTGTGCTGAACACGTGACCCTCCTTATCCGCATCCAGTGACGCCTGTGGGCTGAGGATGACACGGCGGCCGGTCGGTACCATTACACCATCATGGCCTATTCGGGAGGAGTTATATCCTCATCTTCATAA